>NC_091950.1:402222439-402487285 GCF_031021105.1 Erythrolamprus reginae | reverse complement strand
AACCTTACAAGCAGGAGAGTCCTGGTGAATTTTCAGCTTGATCAGAATTGCCTGCAGACAGCCAGAAAAAGCCGCCTGTGGCACCCAGTTTAAACGAAGCATTTCAAATGGCTTTGCATGCATCTGCTCAGCCTATTCGAAAAGCTATTGTCTCCCTCCTGTCTCCTTTTACCCTCTCTCTGCCTACTTCGGCAGAGACCGAAAAGAGGAAGGAAGTAAATGTTACCAAGCCAGAGACAGAATCAAAAAATAGAAACATACTGTACTTTCAGAGGGAGATCCGACTCTCAGAAAAGGTCAACATCCTGAAGCCCAAATCTAGCCCCAAATCTAGCCGCTAAATTCTTCCTGCCTTCTTTAGTGTGATGGAAAGTGTAAGTCACTCATAGCTACAAAAACAAGGAAATGCTTCTAACTGAGATGTGGGAGGGGGGGGGGGGAGAATATCATTCAGGTTTTTGACACGCCCTGGAGACTGGGCTATCTTACTGATTTATGCATTAGATTTATCACCAGGGGCAATCTAGAGTCAGCAGTTATGAAACATTAAAAAGCCATCCGCTGCAAAGAATTAAAATGACATAGAGAACATAAAACCTAACAGCCGTAGCAAAAGTGGGTTCCTCCTGGTTCGGACATGTTCTATAGCAGTGTTTCCCAACCTTGGCAACTTGGAGATATTTGGACTTCAACTCCCAGAATTCCCCAGCCAGCGAATGCTGGGATTCCCCGTTCGGGTTCAGGTTTGGTTCGGGTTCGGCCGAATTTTGCGTAAAGTTCGTCCGAACTTGCCGAACCTGAACACCGTTGGGTTCGCCCATCACTAGATATGATAGGATAGGATAGGATAAAATAGAACAGAACAGAACAGAATAGAATATCTTTATTGGCAAGTGTGATTGGACACACAAGGAATTTGTCTTTGGTGCATAGGCTCCTAGTGTACATAAAAGAAAAAGATACATTTGTCAAGAATCATGAGATATAACACTTTTATGTCTATAGGGGTCAAATAAGCAATCAGGAAATATTCAATATTAATAAAATTCTTAAGGATACAAGCAACAAGTTACAGTCATACAGTCATAAGTGGGAGGAGATGGATGATAGGAATGATGAGAAGACTAATAGTAATAGTAATGCAGCCTTAGTGAATAGTTTGACAGTGTTGAGGGAATTATTTGTTTAGCAGAGTGATGGCATTTGGGGGGGATGTTCTTGTGTCTAGTTGTCTTGGTGTGCAGTGCTGTGCAGCATCGTTTTGAGGGTAGGAGTTGAAACAATTTGTGTCCAGGATGCGAGGGATTCGTAAATGTTTTCACGGCCCTCTTTTTGACTCGTGTAGTATACAGGTCCTCAGTTGAAAGCAGTTTGGCAGTAATTATTTTTTCTGAAGTTCTGATTATCCTCTAAGGTCTGTGTCTACCCTGTTGGGTTGCAAAACCAAACAAGACAGTTATAGAGGCGCAGATGAGTGATTCAATAATTCATCTGTAGAACTGTATCAGTAGCTCCTTGGACAGTTTGAGCTTCCTGAGTTGGCGCAGAATATGGTCATGAAGGCATTAATTGCTGTTGCCGTATGCTAACTTTACAGAATATCTCCAGTTATGTAAGCCTGCTTTAATAGAAGTTGACCATCTTTTCAAATGCAATATATAGTAGTTTCTCTTGATGTTGTGGTCACATCACATATTCTTTCTAATTCTCATCTAATTTCAGTGATCTCACCATTAAGATCTTCTCACTCCGAAGCCCAAGGGATAATGTAAAAATATCAACATCTCACAAGATTTGGCAATTTGTGAGATTACAGCCATTTTTTAAAAAAGTCTGTTAAATATACATATATATATATATATATATAAACATGTGACACATACAGATAGAATTGTCGGCTATCAATAAAATTAACTGCCTTGGAAATGGCCCTGGGTTGGGCCGAGAGGCAAAAAAAAAAAAAAGGAGCTGTGATGTTCCTTCAATATACCAGGGTGATTCGACACAAAATGTAACCCTTCCCTGGTACAGAGCTGAAGGGATTGGATACTGTAGCCTAGAGGATAATTCTCTACCTTACAAGGCAAAGGTTGCAGGTTCAAGTCCCAGTGGGTATGGCTAGCTGATGAGGCCAAAATAAGGCCGAAATAGATCTATCCTAGTCTCCCTTAATTTTCAAATTCAGCTTAAACATGTGACATATATATATATATATATATATATATATATATATATATATATATATATGTCACATGTTTTTTTGCTGAATTTGAAAATTAAGGGAGACTAGGATAGATCTATTTCGGCCTTATTTTGGCCTCATCAGCTAGCCATACCCACTGGGACTTGAACCTGCAACCTTTGCCTTGTAATATATATACAGTATATATATACAGTATACAATATAGCAGGGTGATTCGACACACACAAAAAAGGAACCCTTCCCTGGTGCAGAGCTGAAGGGACTGGATACTATAGCCTCGAGGTTAATTCCCTGCCTTACAAGGCAAAGGTTGCAAGTTCAAGTCCCAGTGAGGGTATGGCTAGCTGATGAGGCCAAAATAAGGCCAAAATAGATCTATCCTAGTCTCCCTTAATTTTCAAATTCAGCAAAAACATGTGACACACACATATATATTTGTGTGTGTGAGTGAGTGTATATGTGTGAGTGTGTGCATATATATATAGCCTTGGGTTGGACTGAGAGGCAAATAAGGAGCTTGTGATGTTCCTTCAATACACCAGGGTGATTCGATACAAAAATATGTAACCCTTACCTGGTGCAGAACTGAAGGGATTTGATACTGTAGCCTAGAGGATAATTCTCTGCCTTACAAGGCAAAGGTTGCAGGTTCAAGTCCCAGTGGGTATGGCTAGCTGATGAGGCCAAAATAAAGCCAAAATAGATCTATCCTAATCTTCCTTAATTTTCAAATTCAGCAAAAAAACATGTGATATATACACACACACACACACACACACATATATATGTATTTATACAAACACACAAACACACATATATATGGATTTCTGATCTACTTGTATGGTAAGCCATTCATAAGCTCCACATTATTATTTGCTTCTTCACTTGTGAACTTTGGAGGCAGTCCTATCAAGGGCATCTGAAGAAGGGCTAAAAAATTAAGGCCTGTCCACTTTTATGTCTTTTGCATTGTGTGTAAAAAAAGATTGTTGCTGACTAACAGTTTTCCTGGTTTTGAAAAAAAGTTTTCATGAATTCAAGGAGTCCTCAGGTTCCAACACCATTACTTTTAATGGCAGCGTGACTGCTTCCGAAGGCCATCTGCTGGAGACTAGTAGGCTACTAGTTTGTGCAGTTGTTGACCTCTACGAGAATTAAATAGGTGGATTAGATAAGCCAGGGATCCAATCCAGAAGGATACTGACGAATGATGATGGCTCTATTTAAATGTATTGGTCACCCAATTAAATTATGTTCTAATGCATATGTTCCGTTACCTTTTTATGATTGCAGTAGTGTTGCCATCTTGACTTTAAAAAAAAAACAACAACACAATTTCACCACCCCAAGGAGGTCCCTGAATCCTACACGGTGTTGTACTTTCTAACTGGCTATGATCTTTGCAAAACTTCCGCTCTCTTTTATGGCCCACAACTCTGATGTCTTTGAAAAATATATTTCTGTTTGGCTTTTTTGTGTGTGTGTCTTTCAAAGGGACTATTTTTATCTTCTAATTGTATGTCTATATTGCTGTCAACTGCTTTAAGATTTTTATAATGAATAATAAGATAAAAGTCTAGGTAAAGTTTTCCTTGGATCCAGCATATCTATGTGAGAGCACAACTGTGGTTGGTGGAAAGAAAAAAAGAAAGAAAGAAAGAAAGAACGAGGAAGGATGGAAAGAAAGAAGGAAGGAAAGAGAGAGAGAGAAAGGATGGAAAGAAGGAAGGAAGGAAAGAAGGAAGGAAGGAAGGAAGGAAAGAAGGAAGGAAGGAAGGAAGGAAGGAAGGAAGGAAAAATAATGTATTTATTCATTCAGATGGACAGTTCAATTTGTCCAGGTTTACTAAGAAGTAAAATGACCATTCAAAGTAAAAACTGACCTATGACTGTTTTTCACATGATCCGAGTAGTATCCCCTTGGTCATGTGATCAAAATTCAAACATTTGGGAGGTGTCTCATATTTATGACAGTTGGAGTGTCCAGGGATCATGTGATCGCATTTTGTGTCCTTCTGACAGGCAATGTCAATGGGGAATCCAGGTTCACTTAACAACCATTTAATTTAATAACTGCAGTAATTCATTTAATAACTAAAGGTCAGCGGTTCAAATCTCATCACCGGCTCAAGGTTGACTCAGCCTTCCCTCCTTCTGAGGTGGATAAAATGAGGACCTGGATTGTGGTGGCAATATGCTGACTCTGTTTAAAAAGTGCTATTGCTAACATGTTGTAAGCCGCCCTGAGTCTAAGGAGAAAGGCGGCATAAATAAATAAATAAACAAATAAATAAGTAAACAAACAAATGAATGAATAAACAAACAAATAAACGAATAAACGAATAAATGAATAAACGAATAAACGAATAAACGAATAAACGAATAAATGAATAAACGAATAAACAAATAAATGAATAAACAAATAAACAAATAAGCAAATAAACAAACGAATAAACGAACGAACGAATGAATGAACGAACGAACAAACAAACAAACTGTGGCAAAAAAGTTTGTAAAAATGGTGTGAAATTCACTTAACAACTGTCTCTCTTAGGAACAAAAATTCTAGGATCAATTGTGCTCGTGAGGAATACTTGTAATAAAAATAGAGTGGAAAATATTTATTTCTTTTATTTATTTGTATTTTGCCCTTTATTATTTTTATAAATAATTCAAAGCAGGAAGCATATCCAATATATCTTCCTCCTCCTATTTTCCCCACAGAAACAACCCTGTGAGGTGGGTTGGACTCAGAGAGAGTAAATCAGTGATGGCAAACCTTTTTTTTTCAGGTGCGGCGCTATCGCATATGCGCAAGTGCCCACACCCATAATTCAAAGCTTGCGGAGGGCGAAAACAGTTCCCCCCACCCGCCTGGGGGCCACTCTGGAGGTCGGAAACAGCCTGTTTCCCAACTTCTGGTGGGCCCAGTAGGCTTGCGTTTCACCCTCCCCAGGCTCCAAAGATTTCCCTGGAGCCGAGGGAGGGTAAAAACGCCCTCCCCCATCCCTCTGGAGGTTCTCTGGAAGCCAAAAACGCCCTCCCAGAGCCTCTGTGTGAGCCAAAAATCAGCTGGCCGGCACACACATGCACGTTGGAGCTGAGCTAGGGCAACGTCTCACATGACAACAGATATGGCTCTGTGTGCCACCTGTGGCACCCGTGCCATAGGTTTACCATCACTGAAATAAATGGTCCAAGTCACCCAGATGACTTTCATGGCTAAGGTGGGACTTGATCTCCCAGTCTTCCACTTAACCCCCGCTTGCTCTGTAAGAAATTTAGAGGGCTGCAAATGAGTTGTTGAGGTGTTGGTGGTGATGGAGGGCACAAATTATTCTTTCCAGATTTACAGAGACAGACAAAAACCTTACAATCCTTTATGCCTTCAAAATAACTTCACTTCCTCCCTTGTAAGTTCTGTTTACAAAATATGAAGATCCACAAATTATACTTTGATAATTTTTGTTTCAGATTCTTTTTCATGGGGGCAGGTGAAAGATTTTTTTGTCCAGCAGTGAAGAAAAAGGACCGATATTATTGTGGATCTTGATTGGCTGTTTTTTTATTGTAAACCTCCAGAGTCTGTTGACTTGGATGGTTCTAGAAATTTGATTAAATGTATAAATAAAGAAAAACTTTCTGCTGGATGCCTTAGGACTTGTACGACCTTAACAATTGGTAACCACGTTGCATTTTTAAACCTATCCATGTCTCTTTTTTTAATGACAGGTCTCATTAAATTGAGAGTATGAATTCTATGCAGGGTACATTTCAATGTTTATCATCTATGAGATGTTCCGGAATCTTTTCTGGGTGACAGGTAGAAAAGAAGTCCTTTAAATAATAAATAATAATCTCAGGGATGTATTGAAATGCCATAGTCTGAGACATTTCTGTTCAATTTTACAATAATAGAAACATAGAAACATAGAAGGCTGACGGCAGAAAAAGACCTCATGGTCCATCTAGTCTGCCCTTATACTATTTCTTGTATTTTTATCTTAGGATGGATATATGTTTATCCCAGGCATGTTTAAATTCAGTTACTGTGGATTTACCAACCACGTCTGCTGGAGGTTTGTTCCAAGGATCTACTACTCTTTCAGTAAAATAATATTTTCTTATGTTACATAGAAGCATAGAAGACTGACGGCAGAAAAAGACCTCATGGTCCATCTAATCTGCCCTTATACTATTTCCTGTATTTTTATCTTAGGATGGATATATGTTTATCCCAGGCATGTTTAAATTCAGTTCCTGTGGATTTACCAACCATGTCTGCTGGAAGTTTGTTCCAAGGATCTACTACTCTTTCAGTAAAATAATATTTTCTCATGTTGCTTTTGATCTTTCCCCCAACTAACTTCAGATTGTGCCCCCTTGTTCTTGTGTTCACTTTCCTATTAAAAACACTTCCCTCCTGAACCTTATTTAACCCTTTAGCATATTTAAATGTTTTGATCATGTCCCCTCTTTTCCTTCTGTCCTCCAGACTATACAGATTGAGTTCATTAAGTCTTTCCTGATACATTTTATGCTTAAGACCTTCCACCATTCTTGTAGCTCGTCTTTGGACCAGTTCAATTTCATCAATATCTTTTTGTAGGTGAGGTCTCCAGAACTGAGCACAGTATTCCAAATGTGGTTTCACCAGCGCTCTATACAGCGGGATCACAATCTCGCTCTTCCTGCTTGTTATACCTCTAGCTATGCAGCCAAGCATCCTACTTGATTTTCCTACCGCCTGACCACACTGCTCACCCATTTTGAGACTGTCAGAAATCACTACACCTATTCAAACCAGACCACTTTTTCTAAAATCTGGTGGCATATAAACACCATAAATAAAATTAAAAATAAATACTAGGGCTGTTCCTTGACCTGAAACAATAGGCCTCGTCTGAACAATGAGGTCAAGTCCATGCAGGCATATGGGAAAAAAAATCTGCACTCACCAAAAATTAATTGCTTTCGATTTTCTGAGAAAGGAGCTTAAAGAAGGGAGGATAACCAACTAGTTTGAATGAGATAGCTGCAAAATAATAATAATAATAATAATAATAATAATAATAATAATAATAATAAAAATAAAAATAAAAATAAAGGCAAAAATAATAAGGCACATAACAGGAATGGATTTAACAATTGCATTATGTTTTCTTCTTTCTAAAACCAAAAAAATCGCCTGGGCATCTAAACTTGTGTAAATATTTTTGCACAATTTGGAAAATACTTGGAAAACCTCAGTCCCGGGGTCACAGCCAGAAAGGAATGTTGCAGAGACCCGAGGACATTGAAGGCCAGGAAACCAATTCACTTGTGCTACTGATATTTGGTGCTAAAATGGCTAAATTTTGCTTGCAGCAGAAGGGAGGGGTAAGAGTGAGACGGTTGTGCCTTCCAGAACTCACTCCACAAGAGTTGAAAGTTGACCACAATTAACAGAATAACAGAGTTGGAAGGGACCTTGAAGAGGTCTTCTAGCTCAGGGGTCTCCAACCTTGGCAACTTCAGCTTCACCCGCAAAAACACAAGAGCACGCAACAGATTCAAACTTAATACGAACCGCTCCAAACTTGACTGTAAAAAATATGATTTCAACAATCGAGTTATCGAAGCATGGAACTCATTACCGGACTCCATTGTGTCAACCCCTAACCCCCATCACTTCTCCCTGAGACTCTCCACGATTGACCTCTCCAGGTTCCTAAGAGGCCATTAAGGGGCGTACATAAGTGCACTGTTGTACCTTTCGTCCCCTGTCCAATTGTCTTTCCTTTCTTTCACCTATCTTATATATTCTCTTCCTTTCATATATCCTCTCCTCTAAGTTCACTTTCACCCTCATTTATATTATCACATGTCTATCCATCTTCCTATTTTTTTTCTTTGTATTTCCTCTTTCCCTTTTTAAAATAAATTATAAATAAATAAATAAATAAATAAACAAACAAACAAACAAACAAACTTTAAGACTTGTGGACTTCATCTCCCAGAATTCTGGGAGTTGCTTTGCTGACTGAGGAATTCTGGGAATTGAAGTCCACAAGTCTTAAAGTTGCCAAGGTTGGAGACCCCTGTTCTAGTCCAATTCCTTGCTCAAGCAGGTGACCCTATTATCATTCCAGACAAGTGGCTCTGATATCATCAGTGGTGCCCCATCTGAGGACATCATCAAAAATTTCTCCAGAAAGTTGGAAAGCTGAACTGTAGTGTTATTTCCCTTCATGCTTTCCCACCACATCTCTGAATCTACCTCTTGATGAGATCTCACTGGGGCAGCAATAGACCATGCACCCTATATCTTCTGCCACCATTATGCACTTCAATTATGGCCCATCCAGAAGGCTATGCCCCATTTCCCCTTTTCTACCGTTGCTTTCTTTCACTGCGGGAAGTCGGAGGTAGGTGGTGTGAAAAAATTGGCTGATGCACATTGTTTGCCAGAGGAAACCTGCCAACTTCAAGGGTTTTTTTAGTCACTGCTGTCAATAACTTCCTTAATTTTATTTATTTAATTTATTTATTAGATTTGTATGCAGCCCCTCTCCGTAGACTCGGGGCGGCTAACAACAATAGTAAAACAACATATAACAAATCTAATATTTAAAATAATTTTTAAAACCCTAATTTAAAAACCAAACATACACACAAACATACCATGCATAAATTGTATAGGCCTAGGGGGAAAGAATATCTCAGTACCCCCATGCCTGACGACAGAGGTAGGTTTTAAGGAGCTTACAAAAGGCGAGGAGGGTGGGGGCAATTCTGATCTCTGGGGGGAGTTGGTTCCAGAGGGTCGGGGCCGCCACAGCAAAGGCTCTTCCCCTGGGTCCTGCCAAACGACATTGTTTAGTCGACGGGACCTGGAGAAGGCCAACTCTGTGGGACCTAACTGGTTGTTGGGATTCGTGCGGCAGAAGGCGGTCCCGGAGATATTCTGGTACGATGCCATGAAGGGCTTTATAGGTCATAACCAACACTTTGAATTGTAACCAGAAACTGATTGGCAACCAATGCAGACTGCGGAGTGTTGGTGTGACATGGGCATATTTAGGGAAGCCCATGATAGCCCTCGCAGCTGCATTCTGCACGATCTGAAGTTTCCGAACACTTTTCAAAGGTAGCCCCATGTAGAGAGCATTACAGTAGTCGAGCCTCGAGGTTTATGAGGGCATGAGTGACTGAGAGCAGTGACTCCCTGTCCAAATAGGACCGCAACTGGTGCACCAGGTGAACCTGGGTAAACACCTCCCTCGCCACAGCTGAAAGATGTTTCTCTAATGTGAGCTGTGGATCGAGGAGAACGCCCAAGTTGCGGACCCTCTCTGAGGGGGTTAGTGATTCCCCCCCCCCCAGGGTGATGGATGGACAGATGGGGTTGTCCTTGGGAGGCAAATAGTTATAGGGGCCTTCCACATCCCTTTAGATTTCCCCCACTCCCTACAAGCCAACAATGGCTCAAGAAGACTATTCTGTCGCGTCTCTTTCTCCACCACCTTCTCCTTCTACTCCTGTTCATTTCTAAGGCAGAATTACAGTGGGATTAAGAACAGCAGGTTGATTGCTATATCCCAAAGTCTGACTCAACAGGAAGCCTACCTCATTAAAACGGTGGGCACATTTGAATTGGAAATTAGCGACCAGCTGGGAGATGATCTGCAAACAGATCATTGAAACACTCAGCCTCTTGTTGGGTTGACTCAGCGGAGAGGTTACAAAGAGAACGAGTGACTGCTTGGATGCTGCAGAATTGGGAAAGAAAAAGATGCTCCTTGGATGCTAAAAGATTGAACCTATGTCTGGAGAGACGTTAGACTCACTTTTGAACCAATGACTTCAGGCCATTTTCCCCAAGAAAGCAAAATGCCTGTTCTACTCAAAGCTCAGCCAGCCATGCAAACATAGAAACATAGAAGACTGACGGCAGAAAAAGATCTCATGGTCCATCTAGTCTGCCCTTATACTATTTTCTGTATTTTATCTTAGGATGGATATGTGTTTATCCCAGGCATGTTTAAATTCAGTTACTGTGGATTTATCAACCACATCTGCTGGAAGTTTGTTCCAAGGATCTACTACTCTTTCCGTAAAATAATATTTTCTCATGTTGCTTTTGATCTTTCCCCCAACTAACTTCAGATTGTGTCCCCTTGTTCTTGTGTTCATAAACATAATGAAGAAACAGAATTCTTTATTCTTTATTGGCCAAGTGTGATTGGACACACAAGGAATTTGTCTTTGGTGCATATGCTCTCAGTGTACATAAAAGAAAAAGATACATTTGTCAAGAATCATGAGGTACAACACTTAATGATTGTCATAGGGGTCAAATAAGCAATGAGGAAACAATCAATATTAATAAAAATCTTAAGAATACAAATAAGAAGTTGCAGTCACACAGTCATAAGTGGGAGGAAATGGGTGATAGGAATGATGAGAAAAAACTAGTAGAAATAGTAGTGCAGACTTAGTAAATAGTTTGATACTATTTAGGAAATTATTTGCTTAGCAGAGTGATGGCGTTAGGGGAAAATGTTCTTGTGTCTAGAGTATTGTATTGGCAGTTCTGTGTTAGCAAAAACTTCAGAAGAGAAGGATTTAGGGGTAGTGATTTCTGACAGTCTCTAAATGGGTGAGCAGTGTGGTCGGGCGGTAGGAAAAGCAAGTAGGATGCTTGGCTGCATATCTAGAGGTATAACAAGCAGAAAGAGGGAGATTGTGATCCCCTTATATAGAGCACTGGTGAGACCACATTTGGAATACTGTGTTCAGTTCTGGAGACCTCACCTACAAAAAGAGATTGACAAAATTGAACGGGTCCAAAGACGGGCTACAAGAATGGTGGAAGGTCTTAAGCATAAAACCTATCAGGAAAGACTTAATGAACTCAATCTGTATAGTCTGGAGGACAGAAGGGAAAGGGAGGACATGATCAAAACATTTAAATATGTCAAAGGGTTAAATAAGGTTTAGGAGGGAAGTGTTTTTAATAGGAAAGTGAACACAAGAACAAGGGGACACAATCTGAAGTTAGTTGGGGGAAAGATCAAAAGCAACATGAGAAAATATTATTTTACTGAAAGAGTAGTAGATCCTTGGAACAAACTTCCAGCAGACGTGGTAGATAAATCCACAGTAACTGAATTTAAACATGCCTGGCATAAACATATATCCATCCTAAGATAAAATACAGAAAATAGTATAAGGGCAGACTAGATGGACCATGAGGTCTTTTTCTGCCATCAGTCTTTTATGTTTCTACGTTTCTATGTTTTTTTTCATGAGGATGATGCCATGCTGTAAATTGGGAACCCAAATGATTTGTCACGAAGGTTAGATCGATTATGTGATTCAACAAAGATTACGGATCTGACAATTATAGAGCATTAAAGACCAAGATGATTATGTATGGCAGGGGAGATGGAGTGAGCAATTGCCATCGCATTTGTTAGTAACACTGGTGAAACATTAGAGCAAGCGGATGGATGTGTGTGTTTTTCTAGCAAGAGAAATGGAAAATAGGCATAATAATTTAAAGATATGCACATGCTGGCAGATTTTGCATGCGTTCTGCCAGTGCATGTTGCAGAATTGCTTAGAAGTCCTCACCTCATATTTTGTCACCCTCTGAATAGCAGTCAGACTTGCAGGCTTGTGAGATCAGTTTAGTCTTTTTTTGAGACATGCACTACAAGTTGGCGAGGTGACCGCCCCCTTGTACAATTTGCTTTAACTGACATTGGAGTCCTTGACCTGGTTCAAACATAGCATCCTATTGTGTTGCAGTCTATTCCATTGGGTTTTGATTTAGTGGGTTGTATGGATGTACAGTAAGACCTCACCTATCGCTGGTGTTACGTTCCAGACCCGGCCGCAATAGGTGAAATCCGCAATGGGGAATTTATCGACTGATAGTACTTATTTAAGTATTTATATTGTAATTGTTTGGTAAGTTTTCATTGTTTTAAGTGTTTATAAACCCTTCCCACACAGTATTTATTTTAGATACAGTATTTAAATACAGTATTTACAATTTTAGATATATATTTTTTTGAAAAACCTGCCAATCGAGTTCCGCGGGCTGTTTAAATCTGCCGATCGACTTCCTCAGAAACCCGCGAACCAGCGAAGATCCGCGAATGATTTTTCTCATTAATATTTCTTGAAGTGAAGCCACAGTAGGTGAAGCGCGATATAGCGAGGGACTACTGTATTCATTTCATACAGCTTGAGAACCCAGTATCATAGGTAGATTGACCAAGAAGAATCTGAATTTTATATTATTTGGAATAAGGTTTATAAGTGGATAGATAAAAAGAAAAAGGAAAATTAAATGTTATGAGAAATGTATGAATATATTAAAATGACTTTAGAATCTTTCTCTTTTATTAACTTAATTTTATGTTTATTACAATGTGTAAACAAATATTCTTGTTTTCATCTAGATTAACATGTTGACTTAATGATTTAAGAATATATTCTTCTTTCTGTATTAAAAATTAACTTCTAAAAAGGGAGGGGTAATTGTAACCAGTGTTCCCTCTAATTTTTTGAGGGGGTGGGTGGAAAAGTATATTGTCTGAGCGGCAGTCCCTTCGGGACTGGGCGGCACAGAAATAATAAGTAAGTAAGTAAGTAAGTAAGTAAGTAAGTAAGTAAGTAAGTAAGTAAGTAAGTAAGTAAGTAAGTAAGTAAGTAAATAAACAAACCAACAAACCAACAAACAAATAAAAAACCCACCCTGTTTTGCCTCAGAGAATTTCAAAATAAAATACTGTACTGTGTGTCTATAACAGTGAGCTCATAATAGGGCAACTCTATCAATATCAAAATGCGACTTAAATAGTTTCAAACTAGATTTTGATTTTCTTTCTCTCTTCCTTACTCCCATTCTTTTTCTTTCTCTTTTCCTTCCTCTCTTTTTTCTATCTGTTTCTCTCTCTTCCTCTCTTCCTCTCTCTCTCCTTCCCTCTCACTCTTTCCCTCTCGGCTTCTGGGCAGGTTTGGAAAACTCTGAGTTGATGATGATTTTTAAGTGAGCGATTGCTCACTGCTCAGCTTAGAGGGAACTATGATTGTAACCCCTACTATGTGTTTAAATGTGTGTATGTCTGTATGTTGTTTTATGGAAAAATTAATAAAGTATTTTTTTTAAAAAAAGAGTATTGGGTGAGCAGCCCCATAGTTCTTTCAAAATTTGCTGCCAAATTGTAATTTCTTATCTGATAGAAACTCTTCTATGCAGCAGAGATAAATTACATTAACCTCCTGTGGAGCTAAGTGGCTTATTTGCTCAGGTGGCTCCCTGCATTCTGCAAAGTTGGCATCAGTTTCATCCCAAAGCCATGAGCCCTGACACTTTGAATTGCAAAGTAGCTATTGAAAAGTACGACTGTCCTACTTTGACATTGGATCACTTCGGGTTTTGTGGGTGGTGGGGGAGGATGGCTTTATCCAACTGTTTAACATTGCTCAGAGGTATACAGGTACACCAAGATACAGAAGAGAAACCTTCCCAGACAAGACATGGCTTGGCACCCTCCTTATTAAAAAAAAATCCTGATCAATGGTTCCTAAATTTAGGCAGTGAGCAACATTCCCATAGCAATCTTTGCAAGGTGTACCAGAGCCTACAAACCTTTTGTCAGACCCATCCTCGACTACAGCTCATCTGTCTGGAACCCATATCACATCTTGGACATCAACACCCTCGAAAATATCCAAAGATACTTCACCAGAAAAGCCCTTCACTCCTCCACTCGAAACAGAATACCCTATGAAACTAGACTTACAATCCTGGGCCTAGAAAGCTTAGAACTATGATGCCTAAAACATGATCTAAGTATTGTCCACAAGATCATATGCTGCAACGTCCTGCCTGTCAATGACTACTTCAGCTTCAACCGCAACAACACAAGAGCACGCAACAGATTCAAACTTAATAGTAACCACTCCAAACTTGATTGTAAAAAATATGACTTTAGCAATCGAGTTGTTGAAGCGTGGAACTCATTACTGGACTCCGTAGTGTCATCCCCTAACCCCCAATATTTCTCCCTTAGACTCTCCACGATTGATCTCTCCAGGTTCCTAAGAGGTCAGTAAGGGACGTATATAAGTGCACTAGTGTTCCTTTCATCCCCTGTCCAATTGTCTCTCCTATATTTCATATATCTTTTCTTCCTTTCATATATCTTCTCCTCTATTCTTCATTGACGTATTTTATTCTTATATCTTTTATTTTCTTCTATCCTTTCCTTGATATATATTACTACATGTTTATTCTCTTCAATGTGAATTATGTATTGGACAAAATAAATAAAATAAGATAAAAATATTTATTGAGTAGAGTAGAGTACAGCTTGAGAACCCAGGATCATAGGTAGAAGATCATAGGTAGAATAGAATAGAGTAGAGTAGAGTAGGGTAGGGTAGAAAAGAACAGTAGAGGAGAGCAGAACACAACAGAACAGGAGCTGGAAGCTGCAAGCGCCCACGTTCTTTTGGCACCTGAGGGGAAAAAAGGTTTGCCATCACTGGTCTAGTTTAATGAAAAGGACAAGGGCTGACATGATAGCAGTGTGCAATATCTAAGGGTCTGCCATAAGAAAGACGGGCTCAACTTCTTCTTCTTCTTCTTCTTCTTCTTCTTCTTCTTATTATTATTATTATTATTATTATTATTATTATTATTATTAATTAGATTTGTATGCCGCCCCTCTCCGCACACTCGGGGCGGCTCACAACAACAATAAAACAATATACAACAAATCTAATAGTAATTTAAAATTCACTAAAAACCCCTTATTAAAAAGCAAGAACATACACACAGACATACCATGCATAAACTGTATAGGCCCAGGGGAGATGTCTCAATTCCCCCATGCCTGATGGCAGAGGTGGGTTTTGAGGAGTTTACGAAAGGCAATGAGGGTGGGGGCAATTCTAATCTCCAGAGGGAGCTGGTTCCAGAGGGTCGGGGCCGCCACAGAGAAGGCTCTTCCCCTGGGTCCCACCAAACGACATTGTTTAGTCAATAGGACACGGAGAAGGCCAACTCTGTGGTATCTAACCGGTCCTAACCGGTCGCTGGGATTCGTGCAGCAGAAGGCGGTCCCGGCAAGTCCCGGTTCTCCAAGCAATGAATGGAAACTAATCAAGGAGAACTGCAACCTAGAACTACCGTGTTTCCCCCAAAATAAGACTCAGTCTTATATTTTTTTGAACCCTGAAATAAGCATGTGGCCTTATTTTGGGATAGGTTTTATTATTTAGGGGTGCGTAGAGGAAGCAGGGCTCCTCTTTCCATCTTATCAGATTTTCAGCTCTGTTCCATTAACCTAGGAGTAGGCAAAATTGGCTCTTCTATGACTTGTGGACTTCAGCTCCCAGAATTCCTGAGCCAATCATGCTAGCTCAGGAATTCTGGGAGTTGAAGTCCACATATCATAAAAGAGCCAACTTTGCCTATCCCTGCACTAACCCTAATAAGAGGAAATGGCGGGGACTGGCTGCACATGCAATTCAATATTTTTGGGGATAGCTTATTTTGGGTGGAGGGCTTATTTTCAGGGAAATACGGTAAAGAGAAATTTTCTGATAGTTAGAACAATTAATTAGAAGAATGATTTGCCTCCAGAAGTTGTGAATGCTCCAACACTGGAAGTTTTAAAGAAGAGATTGAATAACCATTTGTCTGAAATGTTATAAAGTTTCCTGTTTGAGCAGGGGGCTGGACTAAAAGACCTCAAAGGTCCCTTCCAACTTTGCTATTCTGTTCTGTCTATTCTGTATAGTATTTAAATCTCAAATGCTTAGAAATGTATTGATTGATCCATGTCTAATCTCAGTCAAGATTGCACAAACATTAAATGTTTGGTAGAGGCAAATTAATCTCCTAATCCCTCCAAAGGCTAATCCTCTGCCTTTAACCTTGAATAACCAAGTTTCTAACTAGTTTGTGGGGGGAAATCTCTGCAATGCAGATTAAATGCAAATTAAAGTGTTGGAATGGTGGGTAAAACATTAATAAAGCTTTTTAAAATGTCAAGAAAACTTAAAGAGAAAAGAAGAAGAGAGAAGAAAAGTCTAGAAAATGTACAAGGTTAGTATTAAATTTAGTTTTCTGGTGGTTCAGGATGTTATGCTAAATTCGGAAGGTTTAGCTTAATTCATGCTTCAACAAATTACACAAATGCTGAAAATGGGTTAATTCAGTAATTAGACTGCTTATGTTCTGTCTAGTGATGAGCAAATCCAACGGTGTTCGGGTTCGACAAGTTCGGACGAACGTTATGCAAAATTCAGCCGAACCCGAACTGAACCCGAACTCGAACTCCAAACGCTGTGTGACGTCAAAGCTCCGCCCCCGGAATCCCATCGTTTTTTAATTTTACAGATTTTTAATTTTTATTTATTTTTATTTTTACGAAAAAGGACGCCACAGCAGCACTGCAAGCAAAGGGCGGTCCTTTCACGTAAAAATAAACATGTTTATTTTTACGTGAAAGGACCGCCCTTTGCTTGCAGCGCCACTGCGGCATCCTTTTTTGTAAAAATAACAATGTTTATTTTTACCTGAAGACCTCCCTTTGAAGGAGCTGGGGAATCCCTCCCACGAAGAGATTCCGGGGGCGGAGCTTTGACATCACCGGCAGGTTGCTAAGGACACCAAGGTGATCACTTCCTGTATTCCATGGAATCCCAGAAGTGATCACCTTGGTGTCCTTAGCAACCTGCCGGTGACGTCAAAGCTCCGAACACCAAACGCGACCCCGAACTTTGCCTGAAGTTTCAAAAAATTTCAAGTTCATGTTCGGCATACCGAACACCGCAAAATTCGGTACGGGCCCGAATGGTGCGAGTTTGGTTTGCCCATCACTAGTTCTGTCAATGTATTCATGCATTTTTTTCTAAATGCAAGAAATGCAACTTTGAATTGACGCACAAAATCCCCATAATTTATTAACCGAATATGCCTCCAGCATTCTATTAATTATCTATATATGATCAATTTAAATTCTGATCTAAAATATTAACAGCATTTACTATGCCTGGGAATATCATTAGCTCAATTGTAGCACAAAAGCGAAGCACTGAAAGCTATGTTCAATTGGAAAGATCTGGAAAGCTGACCTATATAGGCCATTTTTTAGAAAAATTGAGAAAATTCTTCCTTCCTTGTGAATTTCAGTTACTCTGCTTGGTTCCATTGAGAGAATGTCCCCTGGTCTGAATCATTTTCTCTGAGAATTACAGACCAACATAATCAGCCTTGTTCCATTTTTTTGTACTTATCCTTTTTGTCTTTCTATCAGAGAGATCTTGGTGCAACCATGATAGCTTCTTTTTGGATTTCTTGTCTTTCTTTTTCAGTGGTATTCAATGGATTGGTCTTCTATAATAATATTTTTCAGAGTTTCCCATACTTCTTGAGTTGTTATCTTCTTTATCTATGGGACTTTTCTTAGGGTCTCTTTCAGTTTGTTAAAATCAGCTCTTTTAAAGTTTAAGGCAGTGTTTCCCAACCTTGGCAACTTGAAGATATCTGGACTTCAACTCCCAGAATTCCCCAGCCAGCTTTCGCTGGCTGGAGAATTCTAGGAGTTGAAGTCCAGATATCTTCAAGTTGCCAAGGTTGGGAAACACTGGTTTAAGGCACTGGTTGGGTTATATTCTATTGCTTGTGTTTGCATTATTCATGTCAAAAAGAGGGGTGTGGAAATATTTGCTGACCCCTTGCATCCTGGACATAAACTGTTTCAACTCCTACCCTCAAAACGTCAAAGCACTGCACACCAAGGCAACTAGACACAAGAACAGTTTTTCCCAAACGCTATCACTCTCCTATCACCCATTTCCTCCCAATTATGACTGTATGACTATAAAATGTTGCTTGTATCCTTAAGATTTTTATTAATATTGATTGTTTCCTCATTGCTTATTTGATCCCTATGACAATCATTAAGTGTTGTACCTCATGATTCTTGACAAATGTATATTTTCTTTTATGTACACTGAGAGCATCTGTACCAAAGACAAATTCCTTGTGTGTCCAATAATAAATAATAATAAATAATAAATAAATAATAAAATAAATTTTTTTAAAAAAAATTTTTTAAAACCAGATTACTTGTGGGACTGCCTGCTGCCACATGAATCTCAACAACCGGTTAGGTCCCACAGAGTCGGCCTTCTCCAGGTCTCATCAACTAGACAATGTTGTTTGGCAGGACCTAGGGGAAGAGCCTTCTCTGTGGGGGCCCCAGCCCACTGTAATTAGCTCCCCACACAGATTCGACTGCCCCACCCTCCTTGCTTTTTGCAAGAGTCTTAAGACTCAATGCTTGCGGCGATTAGATCTTGGCTGCTGGCCAATGAATGATTGTGTGAGAATGGTTGTGATGACTTTTAATCAATTGGGAATTTTAGTCATGTAATTTTTTATTAATTGGATTAATTTTATTGTAAATCACTGTTTTTTATATGTTGTAAGCCGCCCCAAGTCTTCGGAGAGGGGAGGGATAGAAATCCAATAAATAAATAAATAAATAAATAGATAAATAAAAGAAAGAAAGCCAAAACCAAGATGGTGACCTCATGAACAGGGCCGGAAGCTTTACTTCTGCACATGCTCAGAAGAAAATAAAAAAATAAAAAAATATATTTTTTTAAAAAAAGATGGTGACACCCTAGACCAGTATCGAATGTACCTACGGGTATGGTCCGACGCACCGGACCATACCGGTAGGAGCCCATTACTGATTACTAATTGTAATCATTTAATAAAAGGGTGGTGATGATTTTGAATATATGTTTCAGAACTGAGAACTTACAGAGGACAGTTTGAAGCGTCTTGCTTTACTAACTCTCCAGACTCTTGCCAGACTCTTCAAGGAACAGAAACACATTAGAAAGTCTTCCTGCAAATTGCAATAACCATCGAGTCTTCTCCAGATGGAGCAAGACTGTCTCGCACCAACATCTATAAGGTCAACTCTATAATCAAATAAATTGTAAGCAAAAAAAACCCAGAAAAAAAACATGGATAGGATTCATAAAGTTTGTGTGCATATACAGTGGGGAGAGAAAAGGTGAGAAAATACTTTTTTTCTACATTAAGTGGGCTGGAAAACGTAGGATTCTTAAATGATTTCATACCCAGATAAGTCAAATGCAACATGTTCAATTTTTCATTTATTGCTCACATTTGCATATACAAATGTGTCTCCTTTTGGACTCTTCTTGAAAGACTGTGTAGTAATTATTTCTGTATTTGCATCTCTGTGCAAATTTGCACATGCACATTTTATACAAATGTGTATCGATATATATGTATATATATCTCCCCCCTTCCGCCACCTGTGAAGCAGGGGTACATGAAAGGAGACTCCTCGAAGGTTGCATTACAGGTAGTCTTCAAATTACACCACCACAATTCAGACCAAAATTTCTATTGCTAAGTGACACTGTTGTTAAATGAGTTTTGCCCCATTTTGCAATCTTTCTTGCTGCTGTTGTTAAGTGATTGCTGCAGTTGTTAAGTTAGTTGTCAAGCCAGTACAGAAGTTGGTGATAAATTAATTGCTTGCCACACTGTCTATAGAAGGCCTGATGGAACTTGCGAGGGTGATTTTCATGAGGGAACAGATGCAGCCACAAAGCATTCTTTCGA
Source organism: Erythrolamprus reginae (assembly GCF_031021105.1). Lineage (NCBI taxonomy): Eukaryota > Metazoa > Chordata > Lepidosauria > Squamata > Dipsadidae > Erythrolamprus > Erythrolamprus reginae. Next base: position 402,467,399 of record NC_091950.1, on the reverse strand, counting down.
GTTGTTCAAGGCCATCCTATGCCCACCCACCTGGGTGGAAGTGGAAGGAGGACTTGCCACACTGGCACAATCTGAGTGGGCAATGTGACAAGGTTGTGGGTGGGGGACAAGGGATGTGAACTTTCAACTGAGTGGGAAACTCCGATTCAGGTTTCCCAGTGTAGTTGCCAGGATGTCTCCGGAAATAAATTGGAACTTTAACTTGGACTCTTATTTACTTTATTTTATTTTATTTTATTTTATTTTATTTTATTTTATTTTATTTTATTTTATTTTATTTTATTTTATTTTATTTTATTTTATTTTATTTTATTTTATTTTATTTTATTTTATTTTATTTTATTTTATTTTATTTTATTTTATTTTATTTTATTTTATTTTATTTTATTTTATTTTATTTTATTTTATTTTATTTTATTTTATTTTATTTTATTTTATTTTATTTTATTTTATTTTATTTTATTTTATTTTATTTTATTTTATTTTATTTTATTTTATTTTATTTTATTTTATTTTATTTTATTTTATTTTATTTATTTTATTTTATTTTATTTTATTTTTATTCTATTCTATTCTATTCTATTCATTTCATTTCATTTCTATTTTATTTTATTTTATTCTATTCATTTCATTTCATTTCATTTCATTTCATTTCATTTCATTTCATTTCATTTCATTTCATTTCATTTCATTTTATTTTATTTTATTTTATTTTATTTTATTTTATTTTATTTTATTTATTTGAATGTTTGAATGTTATTTTGAATGTTAACTGGAACCTTGATATTAGTAACTGGGGTTCTCATTGACTTTGCTTATCAGAAGATCGCAACAGGGGATCACATAGCTTTGGGACACAGCAACAATCATAAATATGAGTCAGTTGCCAAGGGTCTGAATTTTGATCACGTGACCATGGAGATGCTGCAATGGTCATCAATATGAAAAACCATCATAAGTTACTTTTTTCTATGCCATTGTAACTTTGACTGGTCACTAAATGAACTGTTGTATGTCAAGGACTACTTGTAGTCGCAGTCCAAAGACATTTCAAATATTATTTAAACATGTCAGCTCCACTAGGTAGACCAGACCATAAAATCTATTCCATAGGAAGGTGAAAACTATTTTTATTGCAATGAAATTGGCTGTCATAGCAGAATCTTGCTGTGATATCTGATTACGGTGAACAGGGAGCCCTTGATTTACAACCTCAGTTGAGCTCAACATTTCTGTCGTTAAGCAGGACAGTAGTTAAATAAGTTTCCCCCCATAAGTATGAAAAACGGTCATGTCACTTTTTTCAGTGCTGTTGTGTGGGAAACGAGAAAGGAGTATTGTTTTTACAAAAATGGTAGAACAGGGATGTCAAACTCGCAACGGCACATTGTCGTTATGTGACGTATCACAACTTTTTCTCCTTTCACTAAACTGGGGGGTGGGCATGGCCAGCACACGATACACCCGGCACACAGGCCACAGGTTTGACACCCTCTTGTAGAAAGACATACTGACCTTTGAAAAGAATACACTAGGTATTACTCTCTTTCCATATCTCTCTATTTCCCTCTCACTCACTCCCATCCCTCTCTCTCTTTTGCCCCTCTCTCCCTCCCTCTCCATTTCTCTTTCCCCACTTCCCCCCTCGCTCCCTCTCCCTCCTTCTTTCTCTCTCCTGTGTGAAATCAGATAGAAACATAGAAACATAGAAGATTGACAGCAGAAAAAGACCTTATGGTCCATCTAGTCTGCCCTTATATTATTCCCTGTATTTTATCTTAGGATGGACATAAGTTTATCCCAGGGATGTTTAAAGTCAGTTACTGTGGCTTTACCAACCATGTCTGCTGGAGGTTTGTCCCAAGTATCTACTACTCTTTCAGTAAAATAATATTTTCTCACATTGCTTCTGATCTTTCCCCCAACCAACCTCAGATTGTGCCCTCTTGTTCTTGGGTTCACTTTCCTATTAAAAACACTTCCCTCCTGAACCTTATTTAACCCTTTAACATGTTTAAATGTTTCAATCCAGTCCCCCCTTTTCCTTCTGTCCTCCAGACTATACAGATTGAGTTCATTAAGTCTTTCCTGATACGTTTTATGCTTAAGACCTTCTACCATTTTTATAGCCTGTCTTTGGACCTGTTCAATTTTATCAATACTTTTTTTTAGGTGAGGTCTCCAGAACTGAACACAGTATTCCAAATGTGGTCTCACCAGTGCTCTATACAGCGGGATCACAATCTCAGGATAAAATGAAGTTTTTACTGCTGCTATCACTATTAAAGGTGCAAGAAACAAATGGTAGCACTGTATTAAATCAGATGTGCTTCAGCAAAGTGGGACAAGTTATAGAAGTGTTCCCCAACCTTGGCCATTTGAAGGTGTGTGGACTTCAACTTCCAGAATTCCTCACCCAGCCCACATCTTCAAATGGCTAAGATTGGGGAACCCTCAGCTATAGTAAGCTTTGCAGTGACATCTTTACACGCTAGTGTCATATGATGCAGCATTAGAGCCGGGATGGCGCAGTGGTTAGAGGGCAGCACTGCAGGCTACTTCAGCTAACTACTATTTATTTATTTATTTATTTATTTATTTATTTATTTATTTATTAATAGAGTTGAAAGGGACCGTTAGGTCATCGAGTCCAACCCCCTGCCTGAGCAGGAAACCCGAGCCAAATGGAAGTCCAATCTCCTCTTGAAGGTGTCCAGAGTTGGGGAGTTCACCACCTCCCCTGGCAGGCAGTTCCATTGGTTGATCGCTCTGACCGTCAGGAAGTTCTTCCTTATTTCCAGGTTGAATCTCTCCTTGGTCAGCTTCCAACCATTGTTCCTCGTCCGGCCCTCTGGTGCCCTGGGGAATAAAGAGACCCCCTCCTCACCGTGGCAACCCCTCAAGTATCTGTAAACTGCTATCATGTCCCCTCTAGACCTTCTTCTTTCTAGGCTGTCCATGCCCAGTTCTCTCAATCTCTCTTCGTAAGTCTTGGTTTCGAGTCCCCTAATCATTTTGGTTGCTCTTTTTTGCACCTTCTCCAGAGTTTCGATGTCTTTTTTGTAGTGAGGTGACCAGAATTGGATGCAGTGCTCCAGGTGGGGTCTGACCAGGGCATAGTAGAGTGGTATTAGTACTCCCCTGGTCTTGGAGCGTATTCCTCTGTTGATGCAGCTTAGTTCAGCAGTTCAAATCTCACCACCGGCTCTAGGTTGACTCAACCTTCCATCCTTCTGAAGTGGGTAAAATGAGGACCCAGATCGTTGAGGGCAATGTGGTGATTCTGTAAACTGCTTAGAGAGGGCTGGAAAAGCACTATGAAGCGGTATAAAAGTCTAAGTGCTATTGCTATTAGCAGTGCTCCTATAGTGGTATTACTGCACAAGCTCAAACACTGCAAAAGCACATTTTGTTCCTTTCTCAATGGCCAAAAACAGACCTGGCAGCTCCGCTGGCTTGTTTTCTATTGGCAATTGCAAATTATTGGCTGAAAACAGACTGGCTGCAGCCCGCTACTGGTAGCTGCTTTATGCCAGTAAAGAATAATTAAATCACCCTTTTTATAGCTTTTGACACCTTAAGCTTCTTTTTCTGGGAATCGCATTAGGTCAATTGACTTCTACACTGCAAACATTCCTATCAGATGCTGGGTATAATGGAGTGATTGCAACCAAGGGAGCAGCAGATTACCGTCAAATCCCACATTTGGATTAATTTGTGCTTATTTCTGCAACCACTTTTCCCAATGCCGGACTCTACAACTACTCTACAAGTAATAATAATAATAATAAGAGTTGGAAGGGAGCTTGGAGGTCTTCTAGTCCAACCCCCTGTTTAGGCAGGAAACTTTACACTACTTCAGACAAATGGTTAGAAACATAGAAACATAGAAGACTGACGGCAGAAAAAGACCTCATGGTCCATCTAGTCTGCCCTTATACTATTTTTTGTATTTTATCATAGGATGGATATATGTTTATCCCAGGCATGTTTAAATTCATTTACTGTGGATTTACCAACCACGTCTGCTGGAAGTTTGTTCCAAGGATCTACTACGCTTTCAGTAAAATAATATTTTCTCATGTTGCTTTTGATCTTTCCCCCAACTAACTTCAGATTATGTCCCCTTGTTCTTGTGTTCACTTTCCTATTAATAACACTTCCCTCCTGGACCTTATTTAACCCTTTGACATATTTAAATGTTTCGATCATGTCCCCCCTTTTCCTTCTGTCCTCCAGACTATACAGATTGAGTTCATTAAGTCTTTCCTGATACGTTTTATGCTTAAGACCTTCCACCATTCTTGTAGCCTGTCTTTGGACCCGTTCAATTTTGTCAATATCTTTTTGTAGGTGAGGTCTCCAGAACTGAAAGCAGTATTCCAAATGTGATCTCACCAGTGCTCTATATAGCAGGATCACAATCTCCCTCTACCTGCTTGTTATACCTCTAGCTATGCAGCCAAGCATCCTACTTGCTTTTCCTACCGCCCGACCACACCACTCACCCATTTTGAGACTGTCGGAAATCACTACCCCTAAATCCTTATCCAACATCTGCTAAAAAACTTCCAGTGTTGGAGCATTTACAACTTCTGGAGGCAAGCTGTTCCACTGATTAATTGTTCTAACTGTCAGGAAATTTCTCCTTAGTTCTAAGTTGCTTCTCTCCTTGTTTAGTTTCCACCCATTGCTTCTTGTTCTACCCTCAGGTACTTTGGAGAATAGGTTGACTCCTTCTTCTTTGTGGCAACTCCTGAGATATTGGAACACTGCTATCATGTCTCCCCTGGTCCTTCTTTTCATCAAACTAGCCATGCCCAGTTCCTGCAACCATTCCTCATATGTTTTAGCCTCCAGTCCCCTAACCATCTTTGTTGCTCTTCTCTGCACTCTTCCTAGAGTCTCAACATCTTTTACATCGTGGCATAGAGTACCACGATTACAACAGATCATTTAATGATCATTCAAAATTACAATGATTGATTTGATTTGATTTTATTGGATTTGTATGCCGCTCCTCTCCGTAGATTCGGGGCGGCTAACAACAGTAGTAAAACAGCATATGACAATCCAATATTAAAACAGTTAAAAACCCTTATTGTAAAACCAAACCAGACATACCATGCATAAAATTGTAAAGGCCTAGGGGGAAAGAGTATCTCAGTTCCCCCATGCCTGGAGGCAGAGGTGGGTTTTCAGAAGCTTATGAAAGGCAAGGAGGGTGGGAACAATTCTAATCTCTGGGGGGAGTTGGTTCCAGAGGGTTGGGGCCGCCACAGAGAAGGCTCTTCCCCTGGGTCCCGCCAAGTGACATTGTTTAGTTGACGGGACCCAGAGAAGACCCACTCTGTGGGACCTAACTGGTCGCTGGGATTCGTGCAGCAGAAGGCGGTCCCTGACATAGTCTGGTCCGGTGCCATGAAGGGCTTTATAGGTCATAACCAACACTTTGAATTGTGACCGGAAACTGATCGGCAACCAATGGCACGAAAAGTGTGACCTATGACCACTTTTCACACTTATGATTGTTGCCGTATCCCCACGGTCACATGATCCAAATTTAGATGCTTGGCAACTGACTTGTACTTACGACTGTTGCAGTGCCCCTTTTGTGACCCTCTGAACAGCAAAAGTCAATGGGGAAGCCAGATTCAGTTAACAACTATATTATTAACTTAACAATTGCAGTGATTCACTTAACAATTGGGACAAGAAATGTTGTAAAATGGAGCAAAACTCATTTAACAACTGGCTTAGCAATAAAAATGTTGGGCTCAACTGTGGTTGTAAGTCAAGGACTACCTATAATTTTTATTAATCTTAACTAAAGATGAAGGAATACTGGAGCCCAAGACATGAATACATCAGGGAGGGGTTCTGGATCCTTTTTTGCTGCCAGTTCACTCAGGGTCACACCCACAGCAATAAAAAAATTAGCTTCTGCACATGCACAGAAGCAAAATTCAAGATGGTGGCGCCCATGGAGACACCAACAGAACTATTAACAGTTCTAAAAAACCAATGAGAACCGGTAGAAACCCACCTTTGGAATACATGTGTGCATTCTAACTGATTCATAATTCCCATAAATCTCCAAGAGGAATTTGTTGACAAAGGATCAGTTGGCTGGGGAATTAATGTGTGGAATATGAAGTCCACATAGTATCTTAAAGTTACCAAAGTTGAAAAACACCAAAGTAGATTTAAAAAAAAAAAAAAAAAGGAACCCACCATCACCCTGCTTAATAATTCCCTCAACACTGTCAAACTATTTGCTAAGTCTGCACTACTATCACTACTAGTTATTTCTCATCATTCCTATCATCCATCTCCTCCCACTTATGATTGTATGACTGTAATTAGTTGCTTGTATCCTTACGATTTATATGAATATTGACTGTTTCCTGATTGTTTATTTGACCCCTTTGACAATCATTAAGTGTTGCACCTCATGATTTTTGACAAATGTATCTTTTCTTTTATGTACACTGAGCGCATCTGCACCAAAGACAAATTCCTTGTGTGTCCAATCACACTTGGCCAATAAAGAATTCTATTCTATTCTATTCTTTCTGAATAGAGTAAAATACACTGAGAGCATCTGCACCAAAGACAAATTCCTTGTGTGTCCAATCACACTTGGCCAATAAAGAATTCTATTCTATTCTATTCTTTCTGAATAGAGTAAAATACACTGAGAGCATCTGCACCAAAGACAAATTCCTTGTGTGTCCAATCACACTTGGCCAATAAAGAATTCTATTCTATTCTATTCTTTCTGAATAGAGTAAAATACACTGAGCGCATCTGCACCAAAGACAAATTCCTTGTGTGTCCAATCACACTTGGCCAATAAAGAATTCTATTCTATTCTATTCTTTCTGAATAGAGTAAAATACACTGAGAGCATCTGCACCAAAGAAAAATTCCTTGTGTGTCCAATCACACTTGGCCAATAAAGAATTCTATTCTATTCTATTCTATTCTATTCTTTCTGAATAGAGTAAAATACACTGAGAACATTGCACCAAAGACAAATTCCTTGTGTGCCCAATCACATTTGGCCAATAAAGAATTCTATTCTATTCTATTCTATTCTATTCTTTCTGAATAGAGTAAAATACACTGAGAGCATCTGCACCAAAGACAAATTCCTTGTGTGCCCAATCACATTTGGCCAATAAAGAATTCTATTCTATTCTATTCTATTCTTTCTGAATAGAGTAAAATACACTGAGAACATTGCACCAAAGACAAATTCCTTGTGTGCCCAATCACATTTGGCCAATAAAGAATTCTATTCTATTCTATTCTATTCTATTCAAACAGGGATGATGCATTGGGCTGACCATCATTGGAAACAGGATGCTGGTGTTGTTTTGCTTCACCGTCCATATCAGGAACACCCAGCCCAGCTGATGCTGCGGCTTGCGCTCATGTTGCATAAGAGGAGGAGAAACCCCTGTCCTTTGGTTCACCTTCATGCCAACCCACACAGCTTCCAGGGTGAGTTAAGAGCTTCCGACGCAATGGCACCAGTCACAGGCTGCGGTTGGATTGCGGGAAAGCCTCTGGCTGCAAAGAGCCAGGAAGCACCATCGGTGCTGAAAGGATGATGGATAGCTTAAGAGGAAAAGTAGGAAGAGTTTTTTCCCCCACCTAAGAAAAAGAGTTGACTCAGCTCGGCTTTGGCAAAAGAGTGGAGGGTATTTCTTTTCTTTCCTACCACTAAACACACACACACAAAACCTGCCTGGTGGACAGCAAAAACAGGTGGGGAATTGTGCATGTGTTTTGTAGGAATAACATGGATTTACCAAAATTAATTGTCTCTCATCCGTCAAAGGAGGTTTCCCTCAAAAGAATCCTGAGCCCATAAAAATATTTTATGTTTAGCAACCTACTTTTTTTAAAAAAAACTGAATACAATAATCAACAATGGAAAAAAAATGGACTAGCATACAAGCCTTTCCTTCCAAGATAGGAAAGCTTCCTACAATCCCCCCTTCCAGTTTTCCACAATACTAAATGTGGCAGGCCTGAAGATACAAGGCCCAAGATGGCTTCCAGGCCTGTCAGTTAAACCATCTCAATGTGGAATCCCTAACTAGACTGCACCAAGATTTTTTTACTGCTCACAAAGGACAAGACAAGACCAGCGGTGGGCTGCTGCCCAGATGGGGGGAAACGCAGTGGGGTAGGGAAGAGTAAAATCCTGCACCTAGGCAAAAAAACCCCAAAACATGCATACAAATTAGGCAAAACCACACTCACCATGAGTGACTGTGAAAAGGGATCTTGGAGTCTTAGTGGATAACCAGCTAAACATGGGCCAGCAACGTGCAGCAGCGGCTAAAAAAGCCAACACAATCCTAAGCTGCATGAACAGGGAGATACACTCCAAGACCAGAGAGGTCATAATACCACTCTATAAGGCCCTGGTCAGACCGCACCTGGAGTATTACATCCAGTTCTGGTCATCACACTTCAAAAAAGATATAGAGACTCTAGAGAGGGTGCAGAAAAGAGCAACTAAAATGATAAGGGGACTAGAGACCAGGTCATATGAGGAAAGGTTGCTGGAACTGGGCATGGATAGTCTAGTAAAAAGAAGAGCTAGGGGGGGACATGATAGCTGTATACAGGTACTTAAGGGGTTGCCATGGAGAGGAGGGGGACACACTGTTTTCCAGGGCACCAGAGGGCCGGACGAGGAACAACGGTTGGAAACTGACCAAGGAAAGATTCAACCTGGAGATAAGAAAGAATTTCCTGACAGTGAGAGCGATCAACCCGTGGAACGGCCTGCCAGCGGAAGTTATGGACTCCCCAACTTTGGACACTTTCAAGAGGAGATTGGACTGCCATTTGGCTGGGGTGCTGTAGGATTTCCTGCTCAGGCAGGGGGTTGAACTTGATGACCCGTAAGGTCCCTTTCAACTCTAATAATAAATAAAATGGAGCTCCACCCCAGAGCATCCAATTTGCACTGAAAGTTGAAAGAAAATGCAGGGCATCCTGCATAAGCCACGGCCACAGTGTGGTAGTAAAACTTTTGGTAGCCCTTCACTGGACAAGACCATATTTCATGGCAATGGAATGGAATGGAATGGAATGGAATCCAATCCAATCCAATCCAATCCAATACAATACAATACAATACAATCGATGGAAGGGACCTTGGAAGTCTGGGTGAACAGTGCAGTCAGTCGGTAGGGAAAGCAAGTAGGATGCTTGGCTGCATAGCTAGAGGTATAACAAGCAGGAAGAGGGAGATTATGATCCCGCTATATAGAATGCTGGTGAGACCACATTTGGAATACTGTGTTCAGTTCTGGAGACCTCACCTACAAAAAGATATTGACAAAATTGAACGGGTCCAAAGACGGGCTACAAGAATGGTGGAAGGTCTTAAGCATAAAACGTATCAGGAAAGACTTAATGAACTCAATCTGTATAGTCTGGAGGACAGAAGGGAACACGATCGAAACATTTAAATATGTTCAGGAGGGAAGTGTTTTTAATAGGAAAGTGAACACAAGAACAAGGGGACACAATCTGAAGTTAGTTGGGGGAAAGATCAAAAGCAACATGAGAAAATATCATTTCACTGAAAGAGTAGTAGATCCTTGGAACAAACTTCCAGCAGACGTGGTAGATAAATCCACAGTAACTGAATTTAAACATGCCTGGGATAAACATATATCCATCCTAAGATAAAATACAGAAAATAGTATAAGGGCAGACTAGATGGACCATGAGGTCTTTTTCTGCCGTCAGACTTCTATGTTTCTATGTTTCTAGTCCAACCCCCAGCTCAGGCAGGAAACCTCACACCACTTCAGACAATGGTTATCCAATCTTTGTCATTGGAAGTCTTTATCTCATATATCATATATTTTCTTCCTTTCATGTATCTTCTCTATTTTATATTTTTCTTGATATATATTACCTCATGTCTATTCTCTTCTATATGTATTGCGTATTGGACAAAATAAATAAATAAAATAAATAAAATTAAATTAAAAAAGTCAATGGCTATTCAAAACTGCCAATGTTGGAGAAAAACTGCTTTATGCATTTCTTCCCAAAGAGATTTATTTATTTATTGTTAGAGTTGAAAGGGACCATGAAGGCCATCGAGTTCAACCCCCTGCCCAAGCAGGAACCCTATAGTACACCAGTCAAGTGGCAGTTCAATCTTCTCTTAAAAATGTCCAGAGTGTTGAAGTTCGCAACGTCCGCTTGTTCCATTGGTTGATCGCTCTGACTGTCAGGAAGTTCCTCCTTATCTCCATGTTGAATCTCTCCTTGGTCAGCTTCCAGCCATTGTTCCTCATGCGGCCCTCTGGTGCCCTGAAGAATAAAGTGATCCCCTTCTCTCTGTGACATCCCCTTGTATACTTGTAGACTGCTATCATGTCCACTCTGGCCCTCCTTTTCTCTAGGCTATCCATGCCCAGTTCCCTCAGTCTCTCTTCATAAGTCTTGGTTTTCAGTCCCTTAATCATCTTGGTTGCTCTTTTTTGCACCTTCTCCAGAGTTTCAATGTCTGTTTTGAAGTGTGGTGACCAGAACTGAATACAATACTCCAAGTGTGGTCTGACCAGGGCGTAGTAGAGTGGTATTAAGACTTCCCTGGTCTTGGAGTGTATTCCCCTGTTGATGCAGCTTAGGATTGTGTTGATATTGTCCTGGATCTCAAATTGCCTAGATGCAGCATTCTCTGATGCTTTCTCCAGAGGAACCAGACCAATGGTGAAATTCTACATTTTTCCCTACCGATTCAGTGGGCGTGGCTTGGTGAGCATGGCAGCGGAAGGATATTGAAAAATCTCCATTCCCCACCCCGCTCCTGGGGGAAGGATATTGTAAAATTCCCATTCCCTCCCCACACTGGGGCCAGCCAGGGGTGGTATTTGCCGGTTCTCTGAACTACTCAAAATTTCCACTACCGATTGTCTAGAACCTGCTAGATTTCACTCTTGACCCAAACTGACCATATATGCTTGTTTGTTTGTTTGTTTGTTTGTTTGTTTGTTTGTTTGTTTGTTTGTTTGTTCGTTCGTTCGTTCGTTCGTTCGTTCGTTCGTTCGTTCGTTCGTTCATTCATTCATTCATTCATTCATTCATTTATTTGATTGATTTATATGCCGCCCCCCTCCGCAGACTCGGGGCGGCTAACAACAGTAATGTTGCTTCCTTAATTCCTGCTTCTGTTTTCCTAGGACCTTCTACTCGTATTCAATCTCACAAATCAGTTTCTGCATTTTTCTACAGCAATGATGATGAAGCCATGAGGTGGCTCTTTCCAAGAACACCATGGCCAGTTGGAGGAACTTAATTTATTTATTTAAAACATTTATATAGCTGCCCATCTTTCTCCTTTGCTGGGTAAGAGCTGCTCCAATGGCTGAATGGCTCAACTTGTTCCATGCTGCATCTGCTACAACCTAGAATGAAGGAGAAATTTCCTGACAGTGAGAACAATTAATTAGTGGAACAGCTTGCCCCTACAGACGTTGTAGGTGCTCCATCAATGGAGGATTTTATTATTATTATTATTATTATTATTATTATTATTATTATTATTATTTATTAAATTTGTATGCCGCCCCTCTCCGTAGACTCGGGGCAGCTCACAACAATAGTAGCAAAACAATATGTAATACAAATGTACTAATTTAAACTAAAAACCCATAATTTAAAAACATCCACACAACACACCATACATAAACAATATAGGCCTGGGGAAGTTATTTCAGTTTCCCCATGCCTGATGGCAGAGGTGGGTTTTAAGGAGTTTACGAAAGGCAAGGAGGGTGGGGGCAATTCTAATCTCAGGGGGGAGCTGGTTCCAAAGGGTCGGGGCCGCCACAGAGAAGGCTCTTCCCCTGGGTCCCGCCAGACGACATTGTTTAGTCGACAGGACCTGGAGAAAGCCAACTCTGTGGGACCTAATTGGTTGCTGGGATTGCCGTTTTTACTACCAGTGCACAGTGAGGACCGTAGCAATAAGGAACCCAATTCTGCTATGGGTTATTTTTGTGACCTAAAACCCCTAGGTGTGAATCTTGATTTCCTTGCTGCTGATTCTTTCTGCCCATCTACAAACTGACCATTTCTGCCGGGGGTGGGGGGCTTTTCTAGCAAGGGATGGCCATGGCTCACACTTCCCCTGTCTTCTTTAGGGGACTGAAGCACTGGCAATGATGGAGACACTCAAAAGTAAACAGTTAAAAAGGAAAGGGGAGGGGAGAAACAATTTTAACAGGGTGTGTGGGAGGCTCAGATGGCCTCAGTACTGAATTTACACACTTGTCGGAAGAGTGTGTCATCCTTTCTCTCATCCTTTAAAACTGATGCAAATATAGAAAACAATGTTGCTAGGATCCCCAGTCTCTTTTACTAGGAGAAGCCATTTTGGTTGTGCTGCACGACCTTGGCCTTTGCCGCACAGAAGATGGTGGGTGAGGGTTGGAGGAAGCAGCAGCCTCAGTCTCAGACACAGGTAGGGAGGAGAATAGCACCACCGGGGACTTGAGACTTCTCCGAAGAGCAAAAAGTGCAAAGCTTCACCCGAGTATAGGAAAGGTGCATTTGAAATAAGCCATGATTGACCAGGCATGGATCAGCAGATGCATGGAAAACTTTCAGGATTGCTCAAAATGTCCAGCTGTGTTGCTACTAGCCAATGTTTCTGAACCTCGTCAACGTTAAGACGTGTGGGCATCAACTCACAGAACTGTTGCAAGTCAAGGTCCACCTGAAAAAACAGCAACCCTGTAATTCTTTCTCACAATTACTCCGTGGCATCTGGTATTCTAACATGGAGATATTGTATCAGCAGATGCATCAACTCTACATGGCTGAGTTCTCAAATACCAATTTCCCACAGTGCCTGAGGTATCTGAAGTGGGTCACTTTCTGCAGTGCTCTCCATTCTGCTGTGGTCCTTCCCAATGTTCCCAGCTCTATATTCCACTGTGATCCTCCCCAATGTCCTTGACTCTCCATTCTGCTGTGGTCCTCCCCAGTGTTCTCAACTCTCCATTCCTCCCCAATGTTCTCAACTCTACATTCCTCCCCAATGTTCTCAACTCTCCATTCCTCCCCAATGTTCTCAACTCTCCATTCCTCCCCAATGTTCTCAACTCTCCACTGTGGTCCTTCCCAGTGTTCTCAACTCTCTATTCCTCCTCAATGTTCTCAACTCTCCACTGTGGTCCTTCCCAGTGTTCTCAACTCTCTATTCCTCCCCAATGTTCTCAACTCTCTATTCCTCCCCAATGTTCTCAACTCTACATTCCTCCCCAATGTTCTCAACTCTCTATTCCTCCCCAGTGTTCTCAACTCTACATTCCTCCCCAATGTTCTCAACTCTCTATTCCTCCCCAATGTTCTCAACTCTCTATTCCTCCCCAGTGTTCTCAACTCTACATTCCTCCCCAATGTTCTCAACTCTACATTCCTCCCCAATGTTCTCAACTCTACATTCCTCCCCAATGTTCTCAACTCTACATTCCTCCCCAATGTTCTCAACTCTCCACTGTGGTCCTTCCCAGTGTTCTCAACTCTCCATTCCTCCTCAATGTTCTCAACTCTCCACTGTCGTCCTTCCCAGTGTTCTCAAGTCTCTATTCCTCCCCAATGTTCTCAACTCTCTATTCCTCCCCAATGTTCTCAACTCTACATTCCTCCCCAATGTTCTCAAATCTACATTCCTCCCCAATGTTCTCAACTCTACACTGTGGTCCTTCCCAGTGTTCTCAACTCTCCATTCCTCCTCAATGTTCTCAACTCTCCACTGTGGTCCTTCCCAGTGTTCTCAACACTCTATTCCTTCCCAATGTTCTCAACTCTCCACTGTGGTCCTTCCCAGTGTTCTCAACTCTCCATTCCTCCCCAATGTTCTCAACTCTCTATTCCTCCCCAATGTTCTCAATTCTCCACTGTTGTCCTTCCCAGTGTTCTCAACTCTCCATTCCTCCCCAGTGTTCTCAACTCTCCATTCCTCCCCAATGTTCTCAACTCTCCATTCCTCCCCAATGTTCTCAACTCTACATTCCTCGCCAATGTTCTCAACTCTACATTCCTCCCCAATGTTCTCAACTCTACATTCCTCCCCAATGTTCTCAACTCTCCACTGTGGTCCTTCCCAGTGTTCTCAACTCTCCATTCCTCCTCAATGTTCTCAACTCTCCACTGTGGTCCTTCCCGGTGTTCTCAACTCTCTATTCCTCCTCAATGTTCTCAACTCTCCACTGTGGTCCTTCCCAGTGTTCTCAACTCTCTATTCCTCCCCAATGTTCTCAACTCTACATTCCTCCCCAATGTTCTCAACTCTACATTCCTCCCCAATGTTCTCAACTCTACATTCCTCCCCAATGTTCTCAACTCTCTATTCCTCCCCAATGTTCTCAACTCTCTATTCCTCCCCAGTGTTCTCAACTCTACATTCCTCCCCAATGTTCTCAACTCTACATTCCTCCCCAATGTTCTCAACTCTCCATTCCTCCCCAATGTTCTCAACTCTACATTCCTCCCCAATGTTCTCAACTCTCCACTGTGGTCCTTCCCAGTGTTCTCAACTCTCCATTCCTCCTCAATGTTCTCAACTCTCCACTGTGGTCCTTCCCAGTGTTCTCAACTCTCTATTCCTCCCCAATGTTCTCAACTCTCTATTCCTCCCCAATGTTCTCAACTCTACATTCCTCCCCAATGTTCTCAAATCTACATTCCTCCCCAATGTTCTCAACTCTCCACTGTGGTCCTTCCCAGTGTTCTCAACTCTCCATTCCTCCTCAATGTTCTCAACTCTCCACTGTGGTCCTTCCCAGTGTTCTCAACACTCTATTCCTTCCCAATGTTCTCAACTCTCCACTGTGGTCCTTCCCAGTGTTCTCAACTCTCCATTCCTCCCCAATGTTCTCAACTCTCTATTCCTCCCCAATGTTCTCAACTCTCCACTGTGGTCCTTCCCAGTGTTCTCAACTCTCCATTCCTCCCCAATGTTCTCAATTCTCCACTGTTGTCCTTCCCAGTGTTCTCAACTCTCTATTCCTCCCCAATGTTCTCAACTCTACATTCCTCCCCAATGGTCTCAACTCTCTATTCCTCCCCAATGTTCTCAACTCTCCACTGTGGTCCTTCACAGTGTTCTCATCTCTCCATTCCTCCCCAATGTTCTCAACTCTACATTCCTCCCCAATGTTCTCAACTCTCTATTCCTCCCCAATGTTCTCAACTCTACACTGTGGTCCTTCCCAGTGTTCTCAACTCTCCATTCCTCCCCAATGTTCTCAACTCTCTATTCCTCCCCAATGTTCTCAACTCTCCACTGTGGTCCTTCCCAGTGTTCTCAACTCTCCATTCCTCCCCAATGTTCTCAACTCTCTATTCCTCCCCAATGTTCTCAACTCTCCACTGTGGTCCTTCCCAGTGTTCTCAACTCTCCATTCCTCCCCAATGTTCTCAACTCTCTATTCCTCCCCAATGTTCTCAACTCTCCACTGTGGTCCTTCCCAGTGTTCTCAACTCTCAATTCCTCCCCAATGTTCCCAACTCTCCATTCCACTGTGGTCCTTCCCAATGTTCTCAACTCTCCATTCCTCCCCAATGTTCCCAACTCTACATTCTGCTGTGGTCCTCCCCAATGTACCTCAAGTTCTGAGGGTAGTTAATTATGAACCGGTTTTCAGCAACCTGGTGTCCTCCAGATGGGTTAGAAATAGAATTTCTATTGCCATGGAAGTTGGCATATGGTCGGGATTCAGGGTGCTGTAATCTTGGTAGTCCTCGAAAGGCTGTTTGAAAGATTCCACACAGTTAATTAAACCGTGTAGAGCACAGGAAGTTCCTTCAAAATGAGTCAGCAAATACTAGGCTGCCGACAAGAAGGCAGAAAATGGATTACATTTGAATGAACTCCAGACACCACTTGGCCAAAAAATAAAAATAAAAAAAATCTGCAAGGAGTGTTTTTCTCTTTAATTTTTCCACTCTCTCATTTCTAGTAGGTTTTTCTTCCCCCCTATTCTTCTTTGGTGGGAATGATGAGGTGGGGAGTTGAGGATGGCATAGACAGTAATGGGCCCCACCTGGTATGAATGGGATGGGCGATCCGGTAGGACTTTTTAGTGGGTTCGGGAAGCTGGTCCAGCTGCGCGCACACCCGACACATATGCGCATGCCTCCGTGCAAGATTTTGCTTCTGTGCATGCCCCCGAAGCGAAATCTCATGCGATGATGCTCAAATGGGTGAGATTTTGGCGATTTTTTTCCTTTTTCCTTTTTTTTTGCTTCTGCAAAAAGATCGGGATTCCGTACCAGTAAAAAATGGTAAGTGGAGCCCTTCACTGGGCATAGAACTGTATCAAGGGTGGTAACCAGCAGGTTTGGTCCCATTTGGGTAAACTGATAGTAGTGACCTGCAGGTAGGCTGACTCCGCCTACCTGCCCCGCCATTATGCAGAATGTGGCCGCGAGAGCCATCATGGGGCTTCCTAGATTCGCCCACGTTTCTACAACACTCCGTGGCCTGTACCGGTTGCCGATCAGTTTCTGATCACAATTCAAAGTGTTGGTTATGACCTTTAAAGCCCTACATGGCACTGGACCAGAGTACCTCTGGAACCGCCTGCTACTGCACGAATCCCAGTGACCGATAATGTCCCACAGAGTTGGCCTTCTCCGGGTCCCATCAACTAAACAATGTCATTTGGCGGGCCCCAGGGGAAGAGCCTTCTCTGTGGTGGCCCCAGCCCTCTGGAATCAACTCCCCCCCGGAGATTAGAATTGCCCCCACCCTTTCATAAGCTACTCAAGACCCACCTATACCGCCAGGCATAGGGGAACTGAGACACCTTCCCCAGGCTTTTATACTTTATGTTTGGTATGTATGTGTTGTTTGGTTTTAAATGATAGGGTTTTATATGTCTTTTTCTCTTTTATTATTAGATTTGTTCCACTGTAACATTGTTTTTATTATTGTTGTGAGCCACCCCGAGTCTTCAGAGAGGGGCGGCATACAAATCTAATAAAAAATTATTATTATTATTATTATTATTATTATTATTATTATTATTATTATTATGCTGTTCTATTTA
Organism: Erythrolamprus reginae; assembly: GCF_031021105.1. NCBI lineage: Eukaryota > Metazoa > Chordata > Lepidosauria > Squamata > Dipsadidae > Erythrolamprus > Erythrolamprus reginae. The sequence continues at coordinate 402,450,288 of NC_091950.1, read as the reverse complement.
GCCATGTTTTCAAGCTGCATGCATGCAAGCTATGCACGCAAGCAAAGTGTATGTCCAGAAGACCACACACATGTGAGTGAAACATGCCTGCACAAGCTGGACAAACTGGTAGAAAAATTATGACGATCCCATCTCTGGACTTTATGTGTTTCAAAATCTTCCGAAAATGTGTACTTTGTTGTTAACAGCCTTTCCTGACTTCGAGGTTTTAGCATTTAGACTTATATATCGCTTCATAAAATATCGTAAAACATTTGATAAAATATTGCAGGTAGTCCTCAACTTACAACCACAATTGAGCCCAACATTTATGAGGCTAAGCAAGACATTTGTTAAGTGAGTTGTGCCCTGTTTTATGACTTTCCTTGCCATTGTTGTTCAGTGAATTTAGGCAGTTATGGAGTTTGTAACACGGCTGCTAAATAATCTGTTTTCCTCATTGACTTTGCTTGTCAGAAGTTCATGAAAAGGTGGTCACATGATCCTGGGCCAATTGAACAGTCATAAATAGGAGGCATTTTCCAACTGTCTGAATTTTGATCATGCAACCATGGGGATGCTGCAACTCTAAGTGAGTTTCTGTGTTTCTGTGTATGTGTGTATGTGCTGTCTTTTTCTAAAGGCACTGGCAAGGTTCATATAGTGTGATGCTCAAACTTAGCCAGTGTGGCTTGAACATCATTATTTATTATTTATGTTTCAGCTTCTTAGCAATAGCATTTAGACTTATATACCGCTTCATAGTGCTTTTACAGCCTTCTCAAAGCAGTTTACAGAATCAGCCTATTGCCCCCAACAATCTGGATCCTCATTTTACCCACCTCGGAAGGATGGAAGGCTGAGTCAACCTTGAGCCTGGTGAGATTTGAACTGGTGAACTACAGCTAATAGTTAGCTGAGCTAGTCTACAGTCCTGCACTCTAACCACTGAGCCTCCCAGCTCTTCATCTCTGTCTCTTTTAAATTACTTTATTAAATTTCTACATATAAAAAACAATCTAAACAAACAAAACATACAAAGAAAAAAAAAGAGAAAAATGAAGGAAAGTAGACAGACAGATCAGCTTATAAACCAAAAGACATAATTTCGTACCCAAATAAAATGAAAATATAGAAACAGTGCATCACAAATCGATGGAACATAAAACCCCAAAAAACGAATTCATGCCTTCCTCAGAAATATCCAAAATGAATACAATATAATATACAGAACACACAATTCCACATGCTAGGTACAAATACTTAATATTAGATCGCTTGACAGTGATAGTCAACAATAAAATAGGTGAGCAGTGTGGTCGGGCGGTAGGAAAAGCAAGTAGGATGCTTGGCTGCATAGTTAGAGGTATAACAAGCAGGAAGAGGGAGATTGTGATCCTGCTATATAGAGCTATGGTGAGACCACATTTGGAATACTGTGTCCAGTTCTGGAGACCTCACCTACAAAAAGATATTGACAAAATTGAACGGGTCCAAAGACGGGCTACAAGAATGGTAGAAGGTCTTAAGCATAAAACGTATCAGGAAAGACTTCATGAACTCAATCTGTATAGTCTGGAGGACAGAAGGAAAAGGGGGGACATGATCGAAACATTTAAATATGTCAAAGGGTTAAATAAGGTTCAGGAGGGAAGTGTTTTTAATAGGAAAGTGAAACAAGAACAAGGGGACACAATCTGAAGTTAGTTGGGGGAAAGATCAAAAGCAATGTGTGAAAATATTATTTTACTGAAAGAGTAGTAGATCCTTGGAACAAACTTCCAGCAGACGTGGTTGGTAAATCCACAGTAACTGAATTTAAACATGCCTGGGATAAACATGTATCCATCCTAAGATAAAATACAGAAAATAGTATAAGGGCAGACTAGATGGACCATGAGGTCTTTTTCTGCCGTCAGTCTTCTATGTTTCTATGTTTCTAATATGGTTCACAAATTATGTCTTCATCTTTACATCTCCCAGAAAGTCAAACCAGTGCCCTTGGTGGCTGGGAATTGTGGGAGTTGGAATCTCAAAAGCACCAGGTGACATTATATAGTTTCACAATGTGGGTTGCACATTAGGCATTGAGAAACAAAAGGGTAGAAAGCACCATACGAAACATGTCCATGAGGCTCGATATCCAGCTACTCAGCATGGGACACCCACCGCCAACTGTTCACATCCCTGAGTGCTGTAATTAGGTTGCTTGTTCCTCTACTATGATCAACTCTTCAGTTCCCGACTGAGGCTGATTTAAGTCTTGCACATTTTTCTTTGTGATAAATTTGTCCCGTAGTGTTTATGTTGCTAGTATTTGCAATGGAAGAGCAAGAAGAATTGTTAGCGGCAAGGAGAGCGAGAGGAAGGACGGGGGGAAAAAAAGGAGAGGCTAGCATAAGAGGTCAGTTTAGGTTTCAAAGCGGAAGGTCTTTGGATTCGGTGGGAATTCAATTCTTCCAACAGTTCACGAGGAAAACACCAGCTCATATTCATTTCGCAGATCAGAGCCCAAGTCTTCTGAACTGAGATTGACAGATGTTGTAGTATTAGAACTTGTTGTGGTTGGCTCTGGCCCAGCTCCTGCCCCAAGGAATGTGGAGGTGGATGCAGGGGAAACATCAACATGTCAGAAGCCTGTTTTATTGCCGACAGAGTCAGGTGGTGTTTCCTCGGAAGAAGAAGAAGGTGGGGGTGACTTGGAAGAGGGGAGTTTGGCAGACAGCCCAGGAGGAGATCAATCATCCTTATCATCCCTGGATTCTGAACAAGAACCTATGACACATCCACGCATGCATAGAGTGATGCATAGGAGAGAACAACTGAAGGATTATTACAGGAGATAAGTGAGGCCACCTGTGGTTGGGTGGGGCTGCTGTAATTAGTGCTACGGATGAAAAGAACAGTGTGTTGGTTTAGCCTCATGGCAGTTTATCTGATTCATAGTTTCGTCAAGATCGTGGTTTTTGCTGTTCAAGAATGTGTGTGGACTTAATGGACTTTAGAATTGGACTCAATTTCCCAGTTATTGGGTGAGAAATTGGATTGCATTTACTCTGTGCATTGTGTGTACCAGAAAATCCCTTTGACATTTAAAAAGGGAGCTGTTTCTGTTTTTTGGTTGATAAAGACTTTTGGTTTTCCTTCTATCATGTGGTGTGTGTCGTTCTGGACTAATTACCCTGTAATTACGAGCGGTTGGGACACGCCGGCAGAACAAGAATTCCTCTGAGTTAGACTGCAATTCAGTTTTCTACCCAATCTGTGAGACTTTGGTCAGTGGTTTAGGAAGCTGAGAATGTTGGGATCAATTCAGGAGTGGGTTCTGGATCCTTTTGCTACCAGATCAGTCAGGGTCACACACACATGTGTCCACCAGCAATCGAAGTATAGTTTCTGTGCATCCAAGATAGCGGCCCTATGGAGACACCGACAGACATGAGTCGAGGTGGCGCAGTGGGTAGAGTGCAGTACTGCAGGCCACTAAAGCTGACTGCTAGATCTGCAGGTCAGCGGTTCATATCTCATCACCGGCTCAGCCTTCCATCCTTCTGAGGTGGGTAAAATGAGGACCTGGATTTTTTGGAGCAATATCTTGGCTCTGTTAAAAAGTGCTACTGCTAACATGTTGTAAGCCCCCCTGAGTCTAAGGAGGAGGGTGGCATAAAAAAACCCAACCAACCAACCAACCAACCAACCAACCAACCAATCAATCAAATAAATAAATAAATACGGTAACCAAATAAATAAATAAATAACAAAATAAATAAATAACCTAATAATCAAATAAATAAATAAATAAATAACCAACCAACCAAATAAATAAATAAATAACCAAATAATCAAATAAAGAAATAAAGAAAGAAATATATAAAGAAAGAAAGAAATACATAGAGAAAGAAAAAAGCAAGCAAGCAAGCAAGCAAGCAAGCAAGCAAGCAAGCAAGCAAGAAAGCAAGAAAGAAAGAAAGAAAGAAAGAAAGAAAGAAAGAAAGAAAGAAAGAAAGAAAGAAAGAAAGGATCCGTGAAGTCATTGCTGAGTTACTAACACTTCTAAACAACCGGTTAGAACCAATAGGAACCTAACTCTGGATCAGATAGCAGCTGATTTATGTTATATTCATTATCCAATCCCCCAGTTATTTATTTATTTATTTATTTATTGGATTTCTATGCCGCCCTCCTCCGAAGACTCGGGGCGGCTTATAACATATTAAAAAAAAAAGTTGGCTACAATAAGATTAAATCCAATCAAATTAAAATTACATAACTATCTAAAATCCCTGGTTATATTAAAATCAATCACACCCATTTGTACAGCAACCATACAATCATTCGTTGGCCAGGGGCTAAGGTCTAATCGGCCCAAGCCTGGTGGCATAAATGAGTCTTAAGACTTTTATGGAAGGTGAGGAGGGGGGAGCAGTACGAATTTCTGGGGGGGGAGCTGATTCCAAAGGGTCGGGGCCCCCACAGAGAAGGCTCTTCCTCTAGGTCCCACCAAGTGACGTTGTCTAGTTGACGGGACCTGGAGATGGCCGACTCTGTGGGACCTAACCTGTCTCTGGGACTCATGCGGCAGGAGATGGTCCCACAAGTAATCTGGTTTGATGCCATGTAGGGCTTTATAGGTCATAACCAACACTATTACTTAGTCAAATCAGATAATTGAAAAAGAAAACTGTCCCGTTCCGTCCCGTCCCATCCTATCCCATTAATAAAATTAACTATAAACTACTAGCTAAAAGTAGCTAACATAACTTGAGAGGGAAGATTAATAATAATAATAATAATAATAATAATAATAATAATAATAATAATAATAATAATAATTTATTAGATTTGTATGCCGCTCCTCTCCGAGGACTCGGAGCGGCTCACAGCAATAAAACATCATATACAAATCCAATGTTAAAGCAGTCTTTAAAAAACCCCTATTAAAACAGTCATACAGCCCAAACACACCATCCCTAAAGTCAAAGGCAGCTAAGGATATATCAATTCCTCCATGCCTGGTGACATAGATGAGTTTTCAAAAGTTTGCAAAAGGCAAGGAGGGTGGGGGCAGTCCTAATTTCCGGGGGGAGCTGATTCCAGAGGGCCGGGGCCACCACAGAGAAGATTCTTCCGCTGGGTCCCACCAGACGGCATTGTTTCGTCAACGGGACCCGGAGAAGGCCAACTCTGTGGGACCTAATCAGTCTCTGGGATTCGTGCGGCAGCAAGCGGTCCCGGAGGTATTCTGGTCCGATGCCATGTAGGGCTTTATAGATCATAACCAACACTTTGAATTGTGACCGGAAACTGATCGGCAGCCAGTGCAGACTGTGGAGTGATGATGAAACATGGGCATATGTGGAAATGCCCATGATAGCTCTCGCAGCCACATTCTGCACGATTTGAAGTTTCCGAACACTTTTCAAAGGTAGCCCCACATAGAGAGCGTTGCAGTAGTCGAACCTCAAGGTGATGAGGCCATGAGCAACTGTGAGCAATGACTCCCGGTCCAAATAGGGCCGCAACTGGTGCACCAGGCGAACCTGGGCAAACGCCCTCCTTGCCACAGCTGAAAGATGGTGCTCTAATGTGAGCTGTGGATTGAGGAGGACGCCCAAGTTGCGGACCTTCTCCGAGGGAGTCAGTAATTCCCCCTCCCAGGGTGATGGACGGACAGATGGAATTGTCCTTGAGAGGCAAAAACCCACAGCCACTCCGTCTTGTCAGGGTTGAGTTTGAGAAGAAGAGTCAACTTGGACTCAACTCTGCTCTTTATGGGCATGCATTCATTGCAGAAGAATGCTATGATTGCTATGAGTCACCTCAAATATGTTGGGTGGTCCAAAGGTTGGCAGTCTTGTTTGACTCATATAAGGCAACTGTTCTGGTCCCCTAATCCATATTAATTGATTTTAACAGTACTTAAAACTGAAAATGCTAAAAACTGATAGCTGCCAACAGGACATAATAAGTAGAAATGAACAGCCTTTCCCAATCCTCCTTTGCCACCCAAAGCTCTTTTTCAAGGGAGAAAGGTGATACGAATATGCTGCCTTGCATTCTTTGGGGAAGGGTGGGATAAAAATATATTTATCAAGTAACAATGAAGCCTATTTAAGAAAATTGCTGTGTCTTTGAATTGGTAAAGACCATCTCTCACTTGCCTTTGGGCACTCTCTAATGGTTAGCACATAACACCCTCCATTTGTTCAGCAATATAGATGACAAATTCAGTTGAATCCAAGCCCAGTTATGGATGCTAATTTTCATACAGCCTTTAAAGTGTCACAGCCCATCAAGCTCTTCTGTTTCCTGAATTTGATTTGGATCTTCTCCTTGACCTGAAATGCCCTAGATCTCTTGAATAGTCCACCTGTTAAAATAAAGGAATGCATTGATGGTTCACAATACTGGGCCTCCTTCAGAATGATTGGAGGTTTGAAAAAAGTAAATTGAGTTATAGTTCCGAACAGACCTGAGGCTTGGTTGAACCCTGGCCCTGATAGGAATCAGGCCACCATTGATTTGCTGATTAAGTATCTGCTTTGCTGCTTCTGCCAGCTACCATGATGCTTTTTATGATGGCCACCTTGTAGCCTACCTTACAAAAGGCAGATTTGTCTGAAAAGTTGTCAGAAAGAAAGTAGGTAACTTGATGTTGTCAGATATTGATGAGATACAGCCATAGTTCCCTCTAAGCTGAGCAGTGAGCAATGGCTCACTTAAAAATCATCATCAACTCAGAGTTTTTCAAACCTGCCCAGAAGCCGAGAGGGAAAGAGTGAGAGGGAAAGAGTGCTGCCCAGTCCCGAAGGGACTGCCGCTCAGACACTATACTTTTCCGCCCACCCCCCAAAAAAATTAGAGGGAACACTGGATACAGCTCCATCAAATCTAACTGCTATAGGCAACAACCAGGGCTGTAAAATATAATAATAATAATAATAATAATAATAATAATAAGAATAAGAATAAGAATAAGAATAAGAATAAGAATAAGAATAAGAATAAGAATAAGAATAAGAATAAGAATAAGAATAAGAATAAGAATAAGAATAAGAATAAGAATAAGAATAAGAATAAGAATAAGAATAAGAATAAGAATAAGAATAAGAATAAGAATAAGAATAAGAATAAGAATAAGAACAACAACAACAACAACAACAACAACAACAACAACTCATTTATACCGCCAGGCATGGGGGAGTTGAGATATTCCTTCCCCCTAGGCCATTACAAGTTATGCATGGTATGTCTTTGTGTATGTTTGGTTTTATAATAAGGGTTTTTAGTTGTTTTATTATTGGATTGTCACATGCTGTTTTTATCATTGTTGTTAGCGGCCCTGAGTCTACAGAGAGGGGCGGCATACAAATCCAATAAATGATTATTATTTATTAATTAATTTATTATTATTAATTATGAATTAATAATAATAAAAATTAAAAAAAATAGATTTGTATGCCGCCCCTCTCCGAAGACTCGGAGTGGCTCACAACAATAATAAACAATGTAACAAATCTAATACTTAAAAAGACATTTAAAAACCCATATCATTAAAATAACCATACAACTCAATCATACCATCCTATGGTCTTGAAATCCTGGGTCTTGAAAGCTTAGAACTACGACGCCTTAAACATGATCTATTGTATTGTATTGCCCACAAGATCATATGTTGCAATGTCCTGCCTGTCAAAGACTACTTCAGCTTCAACCACAACAACACAAGAGCACACAACAGATTCAAGCTTAACATTAACCGCTCCAAACTTGACTGTAAAAAATACGACTTTAGTAATCGGGTTGTTGAAGTGTGGAACTCATTACCGGACTCCGTAGTATCATCCCCTAACCCCCAACATTTTACCCTTAGACTATCCACGGTTGACCTCTCCAGATTCCTAAGAGGTCAGTAAGGGGCGTACATAAGCACACTAGAGTGCCTTCCGTCCCCTGTCCTATAGTCTCTCCTATATCTCATATTTCTTCTCTACTATATCCTCTATAACCTTCATTGTGTATTATTGTGTATTGGACAAAATAAAATAAATTAATTAATTAAAAAAGAGTGTCAATCCTGAAGCTGACCTGGCCAAAGCCATTTTGAAACTTCAGCGTTGTCACACTGGAGCTGAAGGAGAGGGAGTGGGGAGCTGGGATTTTATAGCCAAAACAAAATACTTTCTCCTGAGAACCAAGGACGTTCTCACGCCTGGTCAGAGAGAGGAGGAGTGATGTTACCTGGCAACCGGATGGCACCTCGATTGGCCCATGTGACTGATGGTTGGGAAAAAGGAAAAAGGGAAAAAAGTTGGGAAAAGGGAAAAAAACTCACTTTTAAAAGTAAAACTTTTACTTTTACTTTTAAAAGAAAACCGCAGCAACTTTCAGAGTCAGTTTTCACCAGAGTTGGGCCAATATGATACAATATATCCAATAAAAACTATTTTTTGAGGAATCTAGCTGCTTCAGAGTTTTATTTGCTATAGGTGGGTTGCTTGGAACCCTGACACAGAGGTCTCCAAACTTGACAGCTTTTAAAACTTATGGACTTCAACTCCATGGCTGACTTTGGAGCCACATTCTGGGTTCCCTGTGTCTTCAAAGCCTTGGGAACAACTATTCAAGCGTAGGCCAACCTAATCTTTGTGGGATGAAGTTCCAAAACAAGGAGGTGGTGCCACCACAGAGAAAGCCCTTCTTTTGAACTTTTAGCAATTACCTTTCATAGTAGATGAGCTTTGTACCCTTTGAATGAGAATTGTTCCTTGAAATACATACTTTTAAATTTTGTGATGCCATTTTCCCACGTACGGGTCCACGTCCGGCTCAGCTGGTCATGGATTTCTAGGACCAGGAGACAGAAGAGTACTGGCATTGCAGGCCAGTATTCTTACCATTTGAGTGAGACTAAGAGTAGGAAGAGTTAGGGACTGAAGAACCAACAGAGGCTGTAGAAACCCCAATTAGGTTATTGTCTGAGTCAGAGGACAATGGGGACTTTGAAGATCAGGAACCCCTGTTAGATGCAAGGGTAAGGAGGGTGAGATCCAGACATGAATATCTCTCTAGAAGGGGTTCTTGGCATTGATTTAGATCTTTGGGACATTTGGCCACTCCTTGGCAGCACATAAAGACAGGCTGATGGGAAAGGGTGTGTAGCAAACAACGTTCATAATGGAGGACAATTGCTTCGGAGCTGAGAGATGTTTATGTTCTCATGGATTTCGATTCCCGGTTTTGGTTTGAGCTGTATTTTCCCTTGAACTGTGTGACTAATTAGTTAAAGAAGACACATCAGTAGTGGAGGTTTATGACTCTATTCTGGCTGGCATCCCGGACTCTAGTTATCTCCTGCTAATGATAGAAATGTGGCCAACATCACATTCATTGAGTTAACCTTTGTATTGCAGAATTCTGAGTGCTCCTGAACCAAAGTGTGAGTGGGTCTTTATTCCCTATAATTCATGCAGCCAGACAGAACACAGGTATTTTATTTTATTTATTTATTTAGATTTGTATGCCGCCCCTCTCTGCAGACTCAGGGCGGCTCACAACAAAGTGAAAAAACAGTTTACAACAAATCTAAATTTCTACTAAAAACATTTAAAAGAAACCCCATTTTCTAAACACACATACATACACACATACCATTCATAAATTGTATATGCCCGTGGGAGATGTCTCAGTTCCCCCATGCCTGACGACACAGGTGGGTCTTAAGGAGCTTACGAAAGGCAAGGAGAGTAGGGGCAGTTCTAATCTCCGGGGGGAGTTGGTTCCAGAGGGTCGGGGCCGCCACAGAGAAGGCTCTTCCCCTGGGGCCCGCCAACCGACATTGTTTAGTTGACGGGACCCGGAGAAGGCCCACTCTGTGGGACCTAATCGGTCACTGGGATTCGTGCGGCAGCAGGCGGTCTCGCAGATATTCTGGTCCAGTGCCATGAAGGGCTTTAAAGGTCATAACAAACACTTTGAATTGTGACCGGAAGTTGATCGGCAACCAATGCAGACTGCGGAGTGTTGGTGAAACATGGGCATACCTAGGTAGGCCCATGACTGCTCTCGCAGCTGCATTCTGCACGATCTGAAGTTTCCGAACACTTTTCAAAGGTAGCCCCATGTAGAGAGCATTACAGTAGTCGAACCTCGAGGTGATGAGGGCATGAGTGACTGTGAGCAGTGAGTCCCGGTCCAGATAGGGCCGCAAACGCCCCCCTCGCCACAGCTGAAAGATGTTTCTCTAATGTGAGCTGTGGATCGAGGAGGACACCCAAGTTGCGGACCCTCTCTGAGGGGGTCAGTAATTCCCCCCCCAGGGTAATGGAAGGACAGATGGAATTGTCCTTGGGAGGCAAAACCCACAGCCACTCCGTCTTATCCACCAAAATACCTTTCTATAATTAGAAAGGCAACTCTTGCATCAATTTTATTTACAAGCTAGCTGAGCATTGTGGGAGCTGTAGTCACTTGGAAGTTTTTACAAGTTTTTATTTACAAGCTAGCTGAGCATTGTGGGAGCTGTAGTCACTTGGAGGTTTTCACCTTAATTGGCAAAAGCTGCCTCGGCTGAGGAAATCTACAGCTTTACATTCCTGCAAATGTCACTTTTGCTTTTTTTTCCTGAGTGCTCATTTAGGCTCTAGCTGTTGTCAAGGCAGCATCCAGTTCAATTTAGGTCTCTCCCAGACCCTGACGAATCTCTGCCATCTGGATTAAACCCCCTTTCCACACTTCACAGGCATTCTGATCATTTCACTGAAATCTCCAAAATAACGATGCACAATAATCCCTTTGCCTTTTTTTGCTTATAATATCAGGTTTCTCATAATGATTATAATGAGATGCAATTTTGTTCTCCCCTTGAATATGTTTTGGGATTATACTGAGATCTATAATGAATCTGGAGGACAAGGTTTACAGAGAGAGCACAACACTAAGAAAACATACAGTATACAGGTAGTCCTCAACTTACGACAACAACTGAGCCCAAAATTCCTGTTGCTAAGCAAGACAGTGGATAAGTCAGTTTTGTTCTATATTGTGACCTTTCTTGCCAGAGTTGTTAAGTGATGTACTGCTGTTTTAAGTTAGTAATACTGTTATTACCATATTTTTGGAGTATAAGATGCACATTAGTTTTTGGGGAGGAAAATACAGGGGAGGGGGGATCTGCCTACCAGATATTCATCTGGCTAGCATCCTTAGTCTGGTCAGCTTCAGCACATTATTTTATCCCCTGGTTAAGGGCTTTTTAAAAATCTTATTTGGAGAGAGTAACAATGACAGAGCCAGCAAGCTGATAAGACCTGGAAACATCACTAGCACCTTGTTAGGGCTGGAAAGAAATATATTTGGAGCAAGAAGCCTGGATAGCGCAGTAGTTAAAGTGCAGTACTGCAAGCTACGTCTGCTGATCACCGGCTGCCAGCAGTTTGGCAGATCAAATCTCAGTAGATTCAAGGTTGACTCAGCCTTCCATCCGTCCAAGGTCGGTAAAATGAGGACCCAGATTGTTGGGGGCAATATGTTGACTCTATAAACAACTTAGAGAGGGATATAAAGCACTGTGAAGTGGAATATAAGTCTAAATGCTACAATGCTATAAAATAGAGCAATGAAAAAAAGTGTCAAGCTGGTACAAATGTTGGTGATAAATTAACAACTCACCACACTATCTATAGGAAGCCTGATGTTTATGGGAACTTGGGAGGGATGATTTTCATGAAGTTTTCATGAAGGTATAGATGCAGCCACAAAGCATTCTTTCAAGAGGTTCAAGGCCATCCTATGCCCACCCACTTAGGTGGAAGGGGAAGGAGGACTTGGCATGCTGGCACAATCTGAGTGGCAATGTGACAGGTTCTGCACATGTGCAGAAGCAAAATCTCATGTGGGGATGAGCAGGGGTGCTGGAGGGGAAGCGTATAGCAGGGATGTGCAGATGTGCACACATCTCCTTTTCTGCTACTGGAACGGTGATCGCAGGTGTACTAGGAACTGCTGGAGGAATTCTGGGAGTTGAAGTCCACAAGCCTTAAAGTTGTCAAGGTTGGAGCCCCCTATGCTATATAACAAATCTAATATATACAAATCTAATAAATTATTATTGTTGTTGTTGTTGTTGTTGGTTGTTATTATTATTATTAATTATTATTATTATTTCCTTTGCTCTGGAATTTGCCTTAGTCCTCTTAACCATCACATAGGCACAGGCTTCCTTGGGTGGGAGAATATCTGTTCTGGATTGGATTCAGTTGGCACCACTTGGGGCAATTGTCCTTCGTGGGTCGTTCTTTCATTTAATTGTCAGAGGCCATTATAACTACTTTCGCCTGAGTTGGATCCAGGATGTCTGGATATCTCCTGCAACTAACTTCCGTTCCATTCCAAAACCTTCTAAATGGATAAATTCCTTCCGAGGCCAAGGAAATGATGGGACATCTCAGTCCAAGCATTCACTTTATCAAGTTGGTCTTTAAAGTAAAGACATTCACAAGGCAGTTAATTCCTGAAACACATGCCAGAATTCTCTAGTTGGCTGTGAGAGAGAGAGGCTGCCAAGAAGGAATTAAATTAGTCAGTTAATTAAAGGCTCCTGAAAGCCCAAAGGACTAGCTGGGAAGGAGGTTGCCCAATGCATCCCTGCGTGACTCTGTCATTTCTCTTCTCCATTAGAATAGAATAGAATAGAATAGAATTTTGTTAGCCAAGTGTGATTGGACACATTTGTCTTGGTGCATATGCTCTCAGCGTACCTAAAAGAAAAAGATACATTTGTCAAGAATCATGTGGTACAACACTTAATGATTGTCATAGGGGTCAAATAAGCAATGAAGAAACAATATTGGATTGTTACATGCTGTTTTTATCACTGTTGTTAGCCGCCCCGAGTCCACGGAGAGGGGCGGCACACAAAACAAATAAATAAATAAATAAATAAATAAATAAATGAATGAATCAATCAATCAATCAATCAATCAATCACAGGATACAAGCAACAAGTTACAGTCATATAGTCCTAAGTGGGAGGAAAAGGATGATGGGAAGGATGAGAAAAAACTAGTAGAATAGAATTGCAGATTTAGTAGAAAGTCTGACAGTGTTGAGGGAATTATTTGTTTAGTAGAGTGATGGCGTTCGGGGGAAAACTGTTCTTGTGTCTAGTTGTCTTGATTTGCAGTGCTTTGTAGCGACGTTTTGAGGGTAGGAGTTGAAACAGTTTGTGTCCAGGATGCGAGGGGTCAGTAAATATTTTCCCTGCCCTCTTTTTGACTCATGCAGTATACAGGGCCTCAATGGAAGGCAGATTGGCAGGCTTGGGGTCTAGCTTCCGGCTGATGAGTGCAATGTATGCTTGTTGTTTGAATGTGAATGAACGATTTTCAATGTTGCAGGATTTTTAGAGTAGTTAATTATATTAATTGGATTTTAGATTTTGATATTGTATATTGTTTTTTGCTATGTTGTGGAATAAATAAAGAATGCAGGGGTGTCAAACTCAAGGGCTGGGGGCTCTGGCCTGCAGGGTGCTTAGATCTGGCCTGAAAGGCCGCCCTGGAAACACCAAAAGACCGGGACACAGTGTCTCTGCAGCAAACATGGGCTCCTGAGCCAGGGGTGGGTTCCACTTACCTTCCCGACCGGTTCACATTTTATTTATTAATTGGATTTGTATGCCGCCCCTATCTGTGGACTCGGGGCGGCTCAAAACAAACATAGAATACATAGTAAAACAATTTGATCCAATTAATTACGATTAAAAGACTTAAAAATCCTAAAAACTTAAAAAGATTCAATTTATCATTCACTCAATAGTTCACTCTAAACACATTCGTAGTTCACGGGGGGGGGGAGATCTAGTGGCCCCCGACCTGGCAGCAAAGATGAGTTTTCAAACTTTTTCAGAAAGCAGGGAGGGTGGGGGCAGTGCGAATCTCTGGGGGGAGCTGGTCCCAGAGGGCCGGGGGCCCCACAGAGAAGGCTCTTCCCCTAGGTCCCGTCAGCCTGCATTGTTGATGGGACCCTGAGAAGATCCACGTTGGAAGTGCATGGAAATACGTCACATCAGAGAAATGACCCTCTGAACATGTGCATGCGCAGAAGGTTTGTTGCCAGCTGCTTTTGAGGATTGCTGACTGAAGGACCGATTTGGGGGTGTGGCCAGCCAATTAAACAATGTCGTTTGGCGGGACCCAGGGGAAGAGCCTTCTCTGTGGTGGCCCTGACCCTCTGGAACCAGCTCCCCCCGCAGATTAGAATTGCCCCCACCCTCATTGCCTTTCGTAAACTCCTCAAAACCCACCTCTGCCGTCAGGCATGGGGGAATTGAGACATCTCCCCTGGGCCTATACAGTTTATGCATGGTATGTTTGTGTGCATGTTTTCTTTTTAATAAGTGGTTTTTAGTGATTTTTAATTATTAGATTTGTTATATATTGTTTTGTTGTTGTTGTGAGCCGCCCTGAATCTGCGGAGAGGGGCGGTATACTAATCTAATTAATAATAATAATAATAATAATAATAATAATAATAATAATAATAATAATAATAATAATAATAATAATATTGGTGTCGGTTCGGCAAGGGGGGCGAATTTCCGCCACTGGTTTGGGCAAACCGTTCTGAACTGGCAGCAGCCTACAATTATCCCGAGTTCCATTTTTGGCTGCGATGGCCTCCTGCAGCCCTCTGCCAATGAAAACAGAGCATGCATTTGAGCATCAAGCTGTGACGTCAAGCTGGCCACACCCACCCTGCCCCCCCCAGGTCACACACAACTCTGATGTGACCCTCAATGAAATCAAGTTTGACCCCTCTGTCCTAGTAAGTCACCAAAATACAAAAGGTTCTGCCTCTGTCATTTTCTGGAAAGCTGTTCAAACGTGTCTAATTTGAACAAACCCTTTGTGATTAATTATCTGCCCTTTGCCTCTGCCATCTGTTTGGCCCTATGCTACCCTTCATTTTAATCAGTATCATGGTTTATGGTTTAACGTTTGTTGTGGTTCAGCCTGGGACCCCTCCGGGAATGGCTGATTTGCTGTCGGCTTCCAGCTCAGAGGGAGAGGCTGAGGACCAGGAGGTGCAGACTGACGAGGAAGCGGAATCCCAGGCTGAAGAAGAAGGACAGCCAGAGTTCCACCAGGGGGAGCTCTCCCCAGCAAGCAGCCTGGATTCCCTGGGGGAAGATGCTCATGACATCATAGATATGCGACAAAGGAGAGCTAATCAGAGACGAACTCAATTGGCTAGGCATTTCCAGCATTAGAGGTCACAGCTGGGTTTGGGTGTGGTGTTTGGGAAAGGATAAAAGGCGGCCCCACCCTTCCTGGCTTGTGGAGTTTTATCTTGGAGATTCGTGAGACCTGTCTGTGAACTTTGGTGGCTACAATCCTGGTTTGTGCCTTGGACTATTGAAACCTTGGGGGGGGGGGGGGGTGCCAGCAAGAAGCTTGTGAAATTGACTGGACATCAGGACCCTGTTGTAACGTATTGTAACCTGTCTGCTGTGAAGACAGGTTTTCCTTTGTGCTTATTTTTTCCTGCTATAAAATACTTTTGGATTTTACCAGAGTGTCTGGCTGTTTTTTCAGTGGGTGTGGAGGTCTGGGAAAACCCAGACAGAACAACGTTTTTACTGTTTTATGGCTTAGGTTTGCAGGCCACCTAGAGCTCTGCAATATGGCCACATCCAAGGAACGGGAAATTAAACAAAGCAATAATGATGCATTAACTCTGCCATGGCTGCTCTTAGCTGAGAGTTTGCTTCATGCATTTACATATCAAGTCAACACCATAGAAACATAGAAACATAGAAGATTGAGGTCAGAAAAAGACCTCATGGTCCATCTAGTCTGCCCTTATGCTATTTCCTGTATTTTATCTTAGGGTGGATATATGTTCATCCCAGGCATGTTTAAATTCAGTTACTGTGGATTTACCAACCACGTCTGCTGGAAGTTTGTTCCAAGCATCTACTACTCTTTCATCAAAATAATATTTTCTCAAGTTGCTTCTGATCTTCCCCCAATTAACCTCAGATTGTGTCCCCTTGTTTACTTCCCTCCTGAACTTTATTTAACCCTTTAACATATTTAAATGTTTCAATCATGTCCCCCCTTTAAATGTTTCAATCATGTGCCATTATAAATACCAACATGAGCCCTGGCTGAAAAAGAAATAATACAAAATTATTATAACAGAACTAGAAATGCTAGCTATGTTACTCCGCATTGAGTGAATAAAAAGCATTCTGCACATGTTTGTGGGATTCATTGGGATTCCTTCATTGCCCTTCAGCCTGGTATATAAGCCACCAGCTATAAAACTGAGTGCATTTCAAATGACTTGGGAAACACTTTTGCAGAAACTAAATTGTTTATCACATTCATTCCTTGATAGGAAGGAAAGTGGGAAATGGACACAGCAATATTATCCCAAGGGCTTTGTCACCCTTCCTGTTAAAACACATGCCTGTTTATGATTATTCTGAGCAAAAATATTTTGGCTCTACGCTTTCCAAAGACTTTAATTTAACCCATCAAAGTTAACTATTTGCTCTTTGTTTTTTTTAAAATGGAATAAACAGCAAAAGAACAATTAAAACTTTGGTTTTAGAAAGTTAAAAGGCACTAAAGGTCCAGAAAAATTGAAAGTAAAACTTTGCAATTAATAATAATGAATTCTTGCCAATGGATTTTTTTTGGTTTGATTTTTTTTTTAAAAAAATGATAAGACTTTAACAGTTGAACACTAGAGGGAACTAAAGATTATAACCTTAAAACCCACCTTTGCCGTCAGGCATGGGGGAATTGAAACATCTCCCCCTGGGCATGTTTAATTTATACATGGTGTGCTTGTGTGTGTGTCTGTTAGTATATGGGGTTTTTAAAATCTTTAAATATTTTAAACTTATTCGGATTATTTATGATTTGTTTTACTCTGTTGTGAGCCGCCCCGAGTCTTCGGAGAGGGGCGGCATACAAATCTAAATAATAAAATAAATAAATAAATAAATAATTAAATTACAAGAACATTCAAACTCAACTCACAATTATAGAATTAAACAAAATATTTTAACATTAGCTATATTGTTGCCTTTAATGAGATGGGCAGCATATATATTAAATAAATAAATAAATAAAAATATTGAGGAGATCGGTGATGGGAATGAGAAAAAATTAGTAGTAATAATAGCGCAGACTTAGTAAATAGTTTTTTTTTAATTTGACAGTGTTGAGGGAATTATTTGTTTAGCAGAGTGATAGCATTCGGGAAAAACTGTTCTTATGTCTAGTTGTCTTAGTGCGCAGTGCTTTATAGTGATGTTTTGAGGGTCGGAGTTGAAACAGTTTATGTCCAGGATGCGAGGGGTCAGTAAATATTTTTACAGCTCTCTTTTTGATTTGTGCAGTATACAGGTCCTCAACGGAAGGCAGGTTGGCAGCAATTGTTTTTTGTTTATATATTTCTTTCATTTTTCTTCACTCTTATTTTTCTTGTCTTGTATTCTTTCTTCTTTTTTAATTTGCATTAGCTCTTATTGTTGCAATTTGCAATCTTTAACAAAATTCAAAGTGTTGGTTATGACCTATAAAGCCCTTCATGGCATTGGACCAGAATATCTCCGGGACCGCCTTCTGCCACATGAATCCCAGCGACTGACTAGGTCCCACAGAGTTGGCCTTCTCCGGGCCCCGTCGACTAAACAATGTTGTCTGGCGGGTCCCAGGGGAAGAGCCTTCTCTGTGGCGGCCCTCACTATCTGGAACCAGCTTCCCCCGGAGATTAGAACTGCCCCCACCCTCCTTGCCTTTCGTAAACTCCTTAAAACTTCCCTCTGCCGTCAGGCATGGGGGAATTGAGGCATTCCCCCTCCCTCCCCCTGGGCCTATATAATTTATGTATGGTGTGTTTGTGTGTATGTCTGGTTTAATAATGGATTTTTAAAATGTTTTTTAAATTTATTAGATTTGTTATGAATTGTCTTATTGTATGCTGTGAGCCGCACCGAGTCTACGGAGAGGGGCGGCATACAAATCTAATAAATAAGTAAGTAAGTAAGTAAGTAAGTAAGTAAGTAAGTAAGTAAGTAAGTAAATAAATAAATAAAATTACTATAAGAAGTGTTAATAAAACAATCACGTTAGAGTGTAAAACATTTGTGGAAAGAAGTAACTGCTGTACAATGGCTGCCCTGTTACTCCTAGAACCACACTGCTTCTCATAATGCCATACAGCTATTTCTGTTCTCATCAGCTGCAGTGGGAGGTGTTAGTCAAATGGATCTTTATTAGCCAAGAAATCAACTAAGAGTTCTGAGATTTTACCCCTCCAAAGCCGAAGACGATGGCCACCAAGCCAGTGTCTTCAGAAAATCCCCAACAATTTAATTTAATTTAATTTAATTTAATTTAATTTAATTTAATTTAATTTAATTTAATTTAATTTAATTTAATTTAATTTAATTTAATTTAATTTAATTTAATTTAATTTAATTTAATTTAATTTAATTTAATTTAATTTAATTTAATTTAATTTAATTTAATTTAATTTAATTTAATTTAATTTAATTTAATTTAATTTAATTTAATTTAATTTAATTTAATTTAATTTAATTTAATTTAATTTAATTTAATTTAATTTAATTTAATTTAATTTAATTTAATTTAATTTAATTTAATTTAATTTAATTTAATTTAATTTAATTTAATTTAATTTAATTTAATTTAATTTAATTTAATTTAATTTAATTTAATTTAATTTAATTTAATTTAATTTAATTTAATTTAATTTAATTTAATTTAATTTAATTTAATTTAATTTAATTTAATTTAATTTAATTTAATTTAATTTAATTTAATTTAATTTAATTTAATTTAATTTAATTTAATTTAATTTAATTTAATTTAATTTAATTTAATTTAATTTAATTTAATTTAATTTAATTTAATTTAATTTAATTTAATTTAATTTAATTTAATTTAATTTAATTTAATTTATCCAATACACAATACATATTGAAGAGAATAGACATGAAGTATTATATATAAAGAGAAGATATAAAAGTAGAGGAGAAGATATATGAAGGGAGAAAAGATATATGAGATATGAGATAAGGAGAGACAATTGGGCAAGGGATGAAAGGCAGGCTAATGCACTTATGTACGCCCCTTACTGACCTCTTAGGAACCTGGAGAGGTCAATCGTGGGAAGGAAGGCAAGGCATTGCTTCTGCAAACAATCCTAGAGAGCAAGAGGGCTTCAAGAGTTGTTAATCTAATCCTTTGTATCTTCTGCTCTGGAAATCTTACACTACTTACCAGAGCTTACAAAACTTTTGCTAGACCCATCATGGAATACAGGTCATCTGTTTGGAACCCATACCTCATTTCTGACATTAACATCCTCGAAAATGTCCAAAGATACTTCACCAGAAGAGCCCTTCACTCCTCTACCTGTAACAGAATATCCTATGAAACTAGACTTACAATCTTGGGTCTTGAAAGCTTAGAACTACGACGCCTTAAACATGATCTAAGTATTGCCCACAAGATCCTATGCTGCAACGTCCTGCCTGTCAAAGACTAATTTAGCTTCAACCACAACAGCACAAGAGCACACAGCAGATACAAGCTTAATATTAACCGCTCGAAATTGGACTGGAAAAAATATGACGTTAGTAATCGGGTTGTCGAAGCGTGGAACTCATTTCCGAACTCTGTAGTATCATCCCCTAACCCCCAACATTTTACCTTTAGACTATCCACGGTTGACCTCTCCAGATTCCTAAGAGGTCAGTAAGGGGCGTACGTAAGTACATTAGAGTGCCTTCCGTCCCCTGTCCTACTGTCTCTCCTATATCTCATATATCTTCTCTACTATATCCTCTATAACCTTCATTGTGTATTATTGTGCATTAGACAAAATAAATAAATAAATAAATTAGATAAATTAAACAAACAAATAAATAGATGCAAGCAGAGAGGGAGAGAAGGGGAATGGAACTCCGTTCAAACTTGATTGTGTGTGGGGGTGGGTGAGGTTTAAGACTTGTGGACTTCAACTCCCATTCCTTAGCTAGCATGACTGGAGGTGGGAATTCTGGGAGTTGAAGTCCAAAAGTCTTAAAGCTTTATTTGTTTATTTGTCTGTATGTTTTGTCAAGTATGCAGGGGTGAGCTACTGCCCGGTGGGGTAGCGAAAATGGAGCTCCACCCCAGAGCACCCAATTTGCACTGAAAGATGTTGAAAGAAAATGCAGGGCGTCCTGCATAAGCCACGCCCACAGTGTGGTAGTAAAAATTTTGGTAGCCCTTCACTGCAAGTACGTATTGGTGGTATACAAAGCTATAATAATATTTGTATACGTGATACTAGTAAAAGAGAAACATTAGGATAGAGGACGAAAGGCACTCTGGTGCACTTATACATGCCCATTACTGACCTCTTAAGAATCGGAAGAGGTCAACAGTGGATAGTCTAAGGGTAAAGTTTTGAGGGTTGGGAGATAATACTACAGAGTCAGGTAGTGAGTTCCATGCATCAACTACTCGGTTATAAAGTTGTATTTCCTGCAGTCGAGTTTAGAGAGGTTTCCTTTAAATTTGTATCTGTTGTATGCTCATGTGTTATTGTGGTTGAAGCTGAAGTAGTCATTGACAGGAAGGACGTTGTAGCAGATGATTTTATGGGCTATGCTTAGGTCGTGTTTAAGGCGACGTAGTTCTAAGCTTTCTAAACCTAGGATTGTAAGTCTAGTTGCATAGGGTATTCTGTAGCGAGTGGAGGAGTTGAGGGTTCTTCTCATAAAGCATCTCTGGACATTAATTTCTAGAGTTTTTATATCCGAAATGCAGTGTGGGTTCCAGACAGATGAGCTGTATTCAAGGATTAGTCTGGCAAAAGCTTTGTATGCTCTGATTAGCAGTGTGAGATTACCAGAGCAGAAGTTACATAAGATTAGGTTAACAAGTAAAATGTATTCTTCTACACTGGTATTTTATTAAATAATATATTACTACACTATTTGGTTCAGAATACTATTTTCCTTGTTTTCCACCTCTAAAATCTAGGTGCGTCTTATACTCCGGTGTGTCTTATGCTCCAAAAAATACAGTACAGTGATACCTTGTCTTACAAACTTAATTGGTTCTGGGACGAGGTTCTTAAGGTGAAATGTTTGTAAGATGAAACAATGTTTCCCATAGGAATTAATGGAAAAGCGATTAATGCGTGCAAGCCCAAAATTCACCCTTTTTGCCAGCCAAAGCGCCTGCTTTTGCGCTGCTGGGATTCCCCTGAAGTTCCCCTCCATGGCAAACCCCACCTCCAGACTTCTATGTTTTTGCGATGCTGCAGGGAAATCCCAGTAGGGGAATCCCAGCGTTGCAAAAACAAGTGCTTCGCTGGCAACAGAGGTCCGGAGGTGGGTTTTCCCAACGAAGGGAGCCTCAGTGAAATCCCAGCATCGCAAAAACACTGAAGTCCTCGAAACCCCACCTCTGGACCACTGTGTTTTTGCGATGCTGGGATTTCACTGAGGCTCCCTTCGTTGGGAAACCCCACCTCCGGACCTCCGTTGCCAGCGAGGCATCCATTTTTGTGCTGCTGGGATTCTCCTGCAGCATCACAAAAACATGGAAGTCTGGAGGTGGGGTTTCCCATGGAGGGGAACCTCAGCAGCGCAAAAACGGGTGCTTCACCGGCAATGGAAGTCTGGAGGCGGGGCATCCCAGCAGCAGCGGTGGGTTTGTAAGGTGAAAATAGTTTGTAAGAGGCAAAAAATCTTAAACCCTGGGTTTGTCTCTCGAAAAGTTTGTATGATGAGGCGTTTGTAAGATGAGGTATCACTGTGTATGTATTTTCCTTATGATCATAAAGCACAAGACAGCAATGATGATAAGGATGCCCTAAATCTTACATGCAGTACTTTAGAAGCAGAGGAGGAGGGCTTGCCTAAAAGCCTTCCTTGGAGAAAGCTTTGCCTTGCAATTTTGCAAACTTTCTCAAGGTATCACAGGAAAGGGAAAAGCGAAGGAAGCAATCCAAGTTCAGAGTCTGGCTGGCAGGAGACCACAGCTGTAGGGGGAGAAACATCAAAGGAGCAGGCCATCTCGGAGCATCTTTTGCGCTTCACTTTGGAGAAATGAGACAGACTTCAAACCCTGCCATTTTCTTTAATGAAATTGTTACCTTGGCAACCATCTTGTCACATTAGGGCAACGTAGTGATTCCAGTGGAAGTCTAAATGTTTCCTAAGAGGTGGGCTAAGGGAGAAAGCAGCCAAATTAACAGGTGGCAGAACAAATAAACATACCAAAAGTTTAGCAAATCAATCAGATGCTTAGTGGCATGGCTGGCAAGTTCTTCAGTCAAATCTTTCTAATCACTTCCATGAGAGGCCTATCTATATATCTATATATCATTTATATATCTATACAGTGATACCTTGTCGTATGAACTTAATTGGTTCCAGGACGAGGTTTGTAAGGTGAAAAGATTGTAAGGCGAAACAATGTTTCCCATAGGAATCAATGGAAAAGCGATTAATGCAAGCCCAAAATTCACCCCTTTTGCCAGCCGAAGTGCCCCTTTTTGTGCTGGTGGGATTCCCCTGAGGCTCCCCTCCATGGGAAACCCCACTTCCGGACTTCTGTGTTTTTGCAATGCTGCAGGGGAATCCCAGCATCGCAAAATTGGGCACTTCGCTGGCAATGGAAGTCCGGAGGTGGGGTTTCCCAGTGAGGGGAGCCTCAGCGAAATCACAGCATTGCAAAAACACGGAAGTCAGGAGGTGGGGTTTCAAGGACTTCAGGGGTTTTGTGATGCTGCGATTTCACTGAGGCTTCCCTCGCTTGGAAACCCCACCTCTGGACTTCCATTGCCAGCCGAAGTGCCCGTTCTCGTGCTGGTGGGATTCCCCTGCTGGGATTCTCCTGCAGCATTGCAAAATCCGGAGGTGGGGTTTCCCATGGAGGGGAGCCTCAGGGGAATCCCACCAACGAGAAAACAGGCGCTTCGGCTGGCAACAGAAGTTAGAAGGTGGGGCATCCCAGCGGCGGCAGCGGGTTCATAAGGTGAAAATAGTTTGGAAGAAGAGGCAAAAAAATCTTAAACCCCGGGTTCGTATCACGAAAAGTTCCTATGACGAGGAGTTCGTAAGATGAGGTATCACTGTATATCTATATATCCATATATCCATGGGTGGGCTACTACCCGGACGGGGGTGAACGCAGTGGGGTACCAAAAATGGAGATCCATCCCAGAGCACCCAATTTGCACTCAAAGATGTTGAAAGAAAGTGCAGGACGTCCTGCATAAGCCAAGCCCACAGTGTGGTAGTAAAAATTTTGGTAGCTCTTCACTGTACCTCTCTCTCTCTCTTTAATTGCATGCACTTACACCTTACATAAGAACAACACAATCAAAGAGATACACTCAAGTACTTATTTGTGTGATTGCTTTGCTGGTTTATTTATTTATTTAATTTATTTATTCATTTGTCCAATACACAGATACATAGGCAGAAAAATAGACATGTGATAATATAAAAGAGGGTGAAAGTGAACTTAGAGGAGAGGATATATGAAAGGAAGAGAATATATAAGATCGGTGAAAGAAGGAAGGACAATTGGACAGGGTACGAAAGGCACACCAGTGCACTTATGTATGCCCCTTATGGCCTCTTAGGAACCTGGAGAGGTCAATCGTGGAGAGTCTAAGGGAGAAGTGTTGGGGGTTAGGGGTTGACACAATTGAGTCCAGTAATGAGTTCCACGCTTCGATAACTCGATTGTTGAAATCATATTTTTTACAGTCAAGTTTGGGACGGTTCATATTAAGT
Source organism: Erythrolamprus reginae (assembly GCF_031021105.1). NCBI lineage: Eukaryota > Metazoa > Chordata > Lepidosauria > Squamata > Dipsadidae > Erythrolamprus > Erythrolamprus reginae. Next base: position 402,426,461 of record NC_091950.1, on the reverse strand, counting down.
TTGAATCTGTTGTGTGCCCTTGTGTTGTTGCGGTTGAAGCTGAAGTAGTCATTGACCAGTAGGACATTGCAGCATATGATCTTGTGGGCAATACTCAGATCGTGTTTTAGGCGCCGTAGTTCTAGGCTTTCTAGGCCCAGGATTGTTAGTCTATTTTAGTAGGATATTCTGTTTCGAGTAGAGGAGAGAAGTTTCGTTTGGGGCCTCCTCAGGTGCACTTCTTTTAAGATTTTCACCCGTGGTTCATCAGCCCCATGATGTTCTTTGAGCCAGTTTTTGACTGTAGGAATGGGTCCCATCTTCCCATAGCCATGCCAATGATGCTTATTGTCATCAAATTGCTGGTCTTTTGAATAGTTAGTTGGGTTCTTTGTTCTGACCATATGAGGTTCATTACTGAGAACCCCCTTTCTGCCTCCGCTGAACTAACAGCAATTGTCCTGATAATATCTCTAGCTTTTTTTTTTGACAGTGTCAGGAATTTTATAGTTCTGTGGATTTTTTAGTACATTTTCCAAAAAATCTCTGTGGTCGTTCAAATCAATTTCATAATTAAATATTTTGCCAAATTCAAGCAATCCTTCCTCTGCTTCTGCCCATGAAATGACTACATCCGTACTGTTCCAGTAGCCCAGCTCCAAATATATGAAAAATTGTAATTTATTTGCGTCTGGCAATTGGCTACCTGTTTTTATGCGCTCACAATCCATCAAATTGGTGATGATGCTTTCCAGAAGTTTTTCATGAGGAAGTGCAACAAATCGTTGATTGCTAACAAATTTAATATTTTGGAAGGTTTCTGAAGGTATTGTTCTGTCTACCTTTTTATATATGGGCCCTTTCCCACATTCCCAGGGCGCGAATAGGCCGTTGCTGCTCTCGTTAGTTTCCACCCGCCATTGCGTGGATTGCAAAGTCATCCTCTGAGTGCCACTGGACTTCCCAGTCTATGTGAGTCCTGGGAATGGTGGCAAGAAAGGCCTCAGCCATTCCGGGGCTGAAATAGGCCGCGAAGGCTGGCTTCGCTATTAGTAGTGTCCTCCCATAATTGCACACATCACAATGTCTTCCCCCGAGTGCCGTTGGGCTTCCTGGTCTAACCTGTTGGTCATGACCTTTAAAGCCCTACATGGCATTGGACCAGATTACCTCCGGAACTGCCTGGTACCGCACGAATCCCAGTGACCGATAAGGTCTCACAGTTGGCCTTCTCCGGGTCCCGTCGACTAAACAATGTCGTTTGGCGGGCCCCAGGGGAAGAGCCTTCTCTGTGGCGGCCCCGGCCCTCTGGAACCAACTCCCCCCGGAGATTAGAACTGCCCCCACCCTCCCTGTCTTTTGTAAACTACTCAAGACTCACTTATACCACCAGGCATGGGGGAGTTGAGATATTCCTTCCCCCTAGGCTATTACAATTTTATGCATGGTATGTTTGTGTGTATGTTTGGTTTTATAATAGGGGTTTTTAGTTGTTTTAGTATTGGATTGTTACATGCTGTTTTTATCATTGTTGTTAGCCGCCCCGAGTCTACGGAGAGGGGCGGCATACAAATCCAATAAATAAATAAAATAATAAATGAAACGTGAGCCCTGGAAATGGTGGCAAGGAAGGCCTCAGCCATTTCCATGGCTTAAGTAGGCCGCAAAGGCTGGCGTTGCTCTTGGTAGTGTCTTCCCATCATTGCGCACAGCACAATGTCTTCCTCTGAGTGCTGTTAGGCTTCCTGGTCTAATGTGAGCCCTGGGAATGGCAGCAAAGAAGGCCAGTGCCACTCCTAGGGCTCAAGTAGGCCGCGAAGGCCAGTGCCACTCTTGGTAGTTTCTTTCCGCCCCCTCCTGTACTCGCCCAAAGCTGTAGGCTTACTTATCTTTAGCCAGCTGCAGGAGGAGGCAGCAGTAACTCAGGTAGGCAAGCCAGGAAGTAAGGAAGTGATGTGGTATATATTGGGCTCTCAGAGGCGGAGCGATTGGCAAGCTACTGAGTCAGTGAGTGGTAGGCAGGGCAAGCATAGAGCGGACAGGTGAGGTGAGCAACCAAGCAAGGGGCAGGTAGGAAGGCAGCATATGCACAGTACTGGAAACTCAGGTTCTGCACATGCACAGAAAGAAAAAAAATTAAAAATAAAAAAAAATTAAACATCTTTAAAATTAAAGACGTTTATCAAAGTACATAACTCAAACCCCCAAAATTCTGGATTACCCAAATAAAACATAATTAACACCCAAAAACCATACCCATATGCCAAATTCAGTTAATAATATTACTACAGGTCGTTTATGATCAAAATGTCATCTATATAGTTGACAGAAGATTTCTTTCTCTTTAATCTTGTCCTTAACTTTCTCACTTTATTTCTTTCATTCTTAATATTTTCTTTATTCTTTTTTCTGTCCAATTTATATTATTGTCGTACTGTGTATTATGTTTTTCTCTTCTTTTGATGTAAATATTCAATAAAGATTATTTTTAAAAAAATTTCAAAAAGAAAGATCAAAAGCAACGTGAGAAAATATTATTTTACTGAAAGAGTAGTAGATCCTTGGAACAAACTTCCAGCAGATGTGGTTGGTAAATCCACAGTAACTGAATTTAAACATGCCTGGGATAAACATATATCCATCCTAAGATAAAATACAGAAAATAGTAGGGCAGACTAGGTGGATCATGAGGGTTTTTTTCTGCCACCAGTCTTCTATGTTTCTAAATTAATTTTTAAAATAAAAGATGGCGGTGCCATCTGATTCAGTTTGGTGATGTCATGATGACATCATCAGTGAGTCAGTGTTCAGCTAAATCGGTCCAAATTGGGAGGAACCCACCCCTGCCTGATGGTCTCCCTTTGGGCTCTGGAGGAGCCTTTATGAAAAAAGGTGGGGTTACTTTTCCCTGGAACCATTGTTTACAGGAGAGTGTGGAACACTTGGCGGCAAGAGATTTTTCCTTCTATTCCCAAAGCATGTTAGCCCTGATAAGGTCTCTTCACTCCAGCTCTTTATTTGAACCAGGGCCTTCACAATAGAAGGGAAGGCTGCCAACTTTCCTTTCTGAAGGTCAGCTGGATGGTGAATGTGGGCTGGACATGCTCCTTTGGTCTAGTGCAGTGCTTCTCAACCTTGGCAGCTTTAATCTTTAAAATCATGCAAAGTATAAGTACCGCTTTATAAATGAGGAGTGTTCGTGCTAATGTTTGAGGTATACTAGATGGAGATGTGAATGGACCTGCACTTCTGTGTAAAACTATGTGGCCATTGGTTGACAGTCCAAATAATTTGCAGTGAATATTAGAGAGATTGTATAATGCAACGATTCGTCGTTTGGTTAATGTATCAAAACCCGAATTATATACAGGATTATGTCTTCAGAGAGGGGCATACAAGTCTAATAAATTATTATTAATTATTATGTTCTGAGTTCCTTTTGTGAATTTAAGCAAAAACAGAATAAATCCCATGGGTCCAACAATCCTCCCCTGCAATGCTTTCCTCCATGAAAACAGGAGTTATTAATATTACTTCCATCACCCTTAGTTAGGGTTTCCCATATGTCCTGTACCATAGTTTGGTAGATTAGCATTTTCCTTTAAGAAAAAAAAAAATTATTGGTTTTTTTCAAAATGACAAACATAACAAACAAAACATACAACATTTAGTGGAGCTACAGTCGCTCCGCTCAGGATAGAAGTCTTCATCATAATAATAAAGAAGTAAAAAAATCAATCTCGGGACGCAATTCAAGTCATTGGTTATCACCTATAAAGCCCTACATGGCTCAGGGCCAGACTATCTTCGGGCCCGCCTTCTACCGCATACCTCCCAGTGGCCGATAAGGGCCCACAGAGTTGACCTTCTCCGAGTCCCATCAGCTAAACAATGTCAATTGGCAAGGCCATGGGGGAGGGCCTTCTCTGTGGCAGCTCCGGCTCTCTGGAACCAGCTACCACCTACCTGACATCCGTACCGCCCCCCATCCTACTGGCCTTCTGGAAAGCTGCAAAGACCTGGCTTTGCTGGCAGGCCTGGGGCCGTTGATCTGGCCACAAAGGATAAATTGTCTTTTTAAATTGTTCTTTTTAGATGTTGTTCTCTTTGTTCTGAGCTGCCTAGAGTCCTAAGGGAGTCATACAAATTAAACTAATAAATACATTTGCAATGAGGGTGAACCTATGGCATGGGTGCCACAGGTAGCACATAGAACCATATCTGCTGGCATGTGAGTTGTTGCCCTAGCTCAGCTCTAACTTGCATGTATGTTCTGGCCAGCTTATTTTTGGCTTGCACAAAGGCTCTGGGAGGGCATTTTTGGCTTCCAAAGTGTTATGTCCCTAGCAACAGTAGGGGGAGCTATTTGGCGGGAACAGTTTAACGTCCCCATTGGTTGAGTTCCAGGTATAAATATCCTGTCAAGTTGTTGTGATAGTTTACCTGAGTTTCTGTTAATAAAGTTGTGTTGCATCTGCTGCTGGCCGTCATGGTAAATTACTACACAAAGAGCCTCTGGGGGAATGGGGGAGGGTATTTTTACCCTCCCCCAGCTTCCGGGAAGCCTTTGGAGCCTGGGGAGGGTGAAACCCGAGCCTTCTGGGCCCACCAGAAGTTGAGAAACAGGCGGGTGGGGGAAGCTGTTTTCGCCCTCCACAGGCATGGAATTATGGGTGTGGGCACTCATGCAGGCGTGATAGCATGGGTGCATGCTCTTTCGGCATCCCGAGGGAAAAAAGGTTCGCCATCACTGGTGTAGGCACATCAAGATCAGTAGTGGGTTGTAAACCCCGTCGCTACCGGTTTTCTCATGCGCGCACAGGATGCTTCCGTACATGCACAGAGGCATCTGGCTGGGTGGGCGGAGCCTCCACTGCTGCCGCTACCAGTTCACTGAACCCGGCTGAACCGGGAGCAACCCACCGCTGATCAAGATACATACTCGTATCTTCTCTATATATGTGAAACTGCTGTATGAACCATTTTGACCCCCCTCTCCCCTTCAGTCATCTTTGGATACAACAATAGAGTTTAAGTTTCAATATTGACATTAAACTTGTGTGTGTGTGTGTGTGTGTGTGTGTGTGTGTGTGTGTGTGTGTGTGTGTTAGACAAAAATGTCTTGGCTCGCTGCTTGGAAATTATTGCCCTTATCTAAAGAACAATTTGACACCTACAGGATATTGCTGGATTCTTCAGCTTTTTACTTGGGTACATTTGCTCCCCCACCGCCACTAAGAAAACAACTCAAGGATCACCTAAACAAACCATAAATCAATCCGAGCGAGCCATTTCCACAGGAACTGGGCAGAACCGTCCAGCCATCTGCGCATTATTCTGCAGGACTTGTTCAACAATGCAACATTATTTTAAAGTCGGCTGGCCAGAACAAGTGTGTAAGCTTGCCTTGTATAGCATTGTTTTCTCAGATATTTTTCTTTTTCTGAACAGGAAGACCACAGTCCTTGATAGCGCTCTTTGGAAAAGTCAGCCTTGCCAATATAACCACAAGGCAGTGTTATCAGCTGTGGGGTGAATTTAGTCCAATTTTCTCTCATCTGGTGCCACTTAGATGTGCTGAATTCCAAGACCCATAACTCACTGAGTCTTGAGTTGATATTACTATTACTATTACTATTACTATTACCATTACCATTACCATTACCATTACCATTACCATTACCATTACCATTACTATTACTATTACTATTACTATTATTATCTGCCGCCAGGCATGGGGGAATTAAGATTCCTTTTCCCCCTAGGCCTTTACAATTTTATGCATGGTATGTTTTTATGTATGTTTGGTTTTTATATTAAGGGGTTTTTAATTCGTTTTTAGTATTGGATTATTATTGTACACTGTTTTATGATTGCTGTTAGCCGCCCCGAGTCTTCGGAGAGGGGCGGCATATAAATCCAATCAATCAATCAATCAATCAATCAATCAATAAGTAAATAAATAAGTAAATAAATAAGTAAATAAGTAAGTAAGTGAGTGAGTGAATGAATGAATGAATGAATGAATGAATGAATGAATGAATGAATGAATAAATAATTATTAGACTTGTATCCCGCCCTTCTCCGGGATCACTGGTCTCAGATTCCAGTGCGTGCTCCTTTTTCTGTGTGTTTAACTATTGTCGTTATTGCCTCATTTTGCTATTCACCAGTGTATTGATCTGTCTTTCTATCTGTCTTGTATTGCAGCGTATTGATCTATCTTTCCTTCCCAGTTAAACTGTATAGCTAACAAATCAACATCATTGTTTATTTCTGCAAACATGATCTAACATGATCATGACATGTTCCTCAAACATGATCTAACATGATCTAATATGATCTAACATGTTCCTCAAACATGGTCTAAGTATTGCCCACAAGACCATATTCTGCAACCTCCTGCCTGTCAAAGACTACTTCAGCTTCAAATCTTATCACTGGCTCGAGGTAGACTCAGCCTTCCATCCTTCCGAGGTGGGTAAAATGAGGAGGTAATATGCTGGCTCTGTTAAAAAGTGCTATTGCTAACATGTTGTAAGCCACCCTGAGTCTAAGGAGAAGGGCGGCATTACAAAAATCAAATAAATAAATAAAATACTCTAGGTGCTCATCTTCATTTCAAAACCGAATAGCTAGCACTGTCAGAAGAGTGCATCAAACTCTGTTACCTTTCCACCAAAAGTAGTCCCTATTTTTCTACATTTTTTGCGTGCTTTTGAACTGCTAGGTTGGCAGAAGCTGGGACAAGTTACAGGAGCACTCTCCGTTAAGTGGCACTAGTGACTCGAACCACTGAATTGCTGATTTTTCGATCAACAAGCTCAGCATCTTAGCCACTGAACCACCCTGTCCCTTTTAGAGGGCAACATAGCCCTCTATGGAGAGGAAGGGGCACTGATCTCTGGGGTGGCAGAGGGCCGGAATATCCCTGTGTTGCTGGGGAGAGGCAGATATGGTGGGGGCCACAGAGCTAGCCGTTCCAGGGGAACGAGAGACCGTTGCCTAATAACGGTCCCTTGTTCCGGCTCTGTGAGCCCAATCTTGGGTACTGGTGATGAGTGTAACTCTGGCCCTGGACTCAGGTTGCTGCTGCTCAATGCCAGGTCGGTGGTAAATAAAGCTCTCCTCATCCGGGATCTGATCCTGGATGAGGAGGCCGACCTGGCTTGTATTACTGAAACCTGGCTGGGCCCGGAGGGAGGTGTCCCTCTCTCTGAAATCTGCCCAGCCGGGTTTCAGATATGGCATCAACCTCGACCCCAGGGAAGGGGGGGAGGAGTGGCTATTATAGCCAGGGAGAGCCTTTCCCTGCGTAGACTCATTGCTCCGGAAATTGCAGGTTGTGAGTCTCTCTTGCTGAAGTTGGACTTAGGGGTTCAGGTGGGCTTATTTCTCACGTACCTGCCTCCCAGCTACGTGTCAAAAGCCCTGCCTGTGCTACTCGAGGAGGTAGCCGGGTTGGCGGTGGAGTTCCCCAGACTCATTGTCTTGGGGGACTTCAATCTGCCGTCACTCGGTGAAACCTCTGGGCTGGCACAGGAGTTCATGGCCACCATGACAGCCATGGACCTGACTCAAGTAATACAGGGTCCGACTCACGAGGGAGGGCACGCACCTGACATGGTATTCCTTTCCGAGCAATTGAGTAATGGTCCGAGATTAAGGGGCTTAGAAGTGTTGCCTTTGTCATGGTCTGACCATTTTCTGCTACGGCTTGACTTCCTGGCTCCAATCCTTCCCCGCAGGGAGGCGGAACCAATGAAGATGTTCCGCCCCAGACGCCTGATGGACCCAGAGGGCTTTCAGACGGCGCTTGGGGTTATTCCAGAGGCACTCGTCCACAGTTCGGCGGAGACCCTTGCTGAGGCCTGGAACAGGGCTGCGGCAGGGGCTCTCGACCGGATTGCGCCTTTGCGACCTCTCCGCGGCGCTAGACCCCGTAGAGCCCCATGGTTCAACGAGGAGCTCCGGGTGTTGAAACGCCAAAAGAGACGTCTAGAGAAGCGATGGAGGAAGAGTAAGTCAGAATCCGATCGAACACTTGTAAGAGCTTTTATTAAGACTTACAAAGTGGCGCTCAAGGCGGCAAGATGCGCGTACCATGCCGCCTTGATTGCATCAGCGGAATCCCGCCCGGCCGCTCTGTTTAGGGTGACCCGCTCCCTTCTTAATCAGGGGGGAGTTGGGGAGCCCTTGCAGAGTAGTGCCGAGGAGTTTAACACGTTTTTCGCTGATAAAGTCGCTCAGATCCGGGCCAACCTCGACTCCAATTGTAAAACAGAGTCGACTGACAACGAGTCAGTCGAGGTGACTGGGGCACGTACTTGTCCACCTGTCTGGGAAGAGTTTGATCTGGTGACACCTGATGAAGTGGACAAGGCCATCGGAGCTGTGAGTTCCGCCACCTGTTTACTGGATCCGTGTCCCTCCTGGTTGGTTTCGGCCAGCAGGGAGGTGACACGGAGCTGGGCCCAGGAGATTACCAACGCTTCCTTGGGGAGGGGAGTTTTTCCATCACTCTATAAAGAAGCGCTTGTGCGCCCCCTCCTCAAGAAGCCCTCCCTGGACCCAGCCGTACTTAACAACTACCGTCCAGTCTCCAACCTTCCCTTTATGGGGAAGGTTGTCGAGAAGGTGGTGGCACTCCAGCTCCAGCGGTCCTTGGAAGAAGCCGATTATCTAGGTCCCCAGCAGTCGGGTTTCAGGGCCGGTTACAGCACGGAAACCGCTTTGGTCGCGTTGATGGATGATCTCTGGCGGGCCCGGGACAGGGGTTTATCCTCTGTCCTGGTGCTCCTTGACCTCTCAGCGGCTTTCGATACCATCGACCATGGTATCCTTCTGCACCGGCTGGAGGGGCTGGGAGTGGGAGGCACTGTCCTTCAGTGGTTCTCCTCCTACCTCTCTGGCCGGTCGCAGTCGGTGTTAGTGGGGGGCCAGAGGTCGACTCCTGGGTTTCTCCCTTGTGGGGTGCCTCAGGGGTCGGTCCTCTCCCCCCTACTATTCAACATCTACATGAAACCGCTGGGCGAGATCATCCAAGGACATGGGGTGAGGTGTCATCAATATGCTGATGATACCCAGCTTTACATCTCCACCCCATGCCCAGTCAACGAAGCGGCGGAAGTGATGTGCCGGTGCCTGGAGGCTGTTGGGGCCTGGATGGGTGTCAACAGACTCAAGCTCAACCCGGATAAGATGGAGTGGCTGTGGGTTCTGCCTCCCAAGGACAATCCCATCTGTCCGTCCATCTCCCTGGGGGGGGAATTATTGACCCCCTCAGAGAGGGTCCGCAACTTGGGCGTCCTCCTCGATCCACAGCTCACATTAGAACAACATCTTTCAGCTGTGGCGAGGGGGGCGTTTGCCCAGGTTCGCCTGGTGCACCAGTTGCGGCCCTATCTGGACCGGGACTCATTGCTCACAGTCACTCATGCCCTCATCACCTCGAGGTTCGACTACTGTAATGCTCTCTACATGGGGCTACCTTTGAAAAGTGTTCGGAAACTTCAGATCGTGCAAAATGCAGCTGCGAGAGCAGTCATGGGCCTACCTAGGTATGCCCATGTTTCACCATCACTCCGCAGTCTGCATTGGTTGCCGATCAATTTCCGGTCACAATTCAAAGTGTTGGTTATGACCTTTAAAGCCCTTCATGGCATCGGACCAGAATATCTCCGAGACCGCCTCCTGCCGCACGAATCCCAGCGACCGATTAGGTCCCACAGAGTGGGCCTTCTCCGGGTCCCGTCAACTAAACAATGTCGGTTGGCGGGCCCCAGGGGAAGAGCCTTCTCTGTGGCGGCCCCGGCCCTCTGGAACCAACTCCCCCCAGAGATTAGAACTGCCCCTACTCTTCCTGCCTTCCGTAAACTCCTTAAAACCCACCTTTGCCGTCAGGCATGGGGGAACTGAAACATCTCCCCCTGGGCACTTTTAATTTATGCATGGTATGTCTGTGTGTGTGACTGTTAGCATATGGGGTTTTTTAAATATTAAATATTTTAAATTTGTCTGATTGCTTATGATTTGTTTTTACATGTTGTGAGCCGCCCCGAGTCTTCGGAGAGGGGCGGCATACAAATCTAAGTAATAATAATAATAATAATAATAATAATAATAGCAGAGATTATTACAAAAATTCCATATTAAACCATCCTGAACATCCTATGCACAATTTTGCCATATTTATTTGGGCTTATTTATTTATATGGGATTTGTATAAAATTTTGGATTTGTATAAAATCCAGAATTTAAGTGAAGAAAAAATATACAGCAAGTGATCTGATTTTTTTTCCTTTCAAAATTTGCGGAAGAGAAAATGACAAAAGAGATTACAAAGCAAAAAATAGAAATTACACCGGAGTTCTGTTTACTAGGAATTACTAACCAAAATTACAAAAAAGAAATCTTGTACTTAATTATACATATTTTTACAGCGGCAAGGATTATTTACGCGCAAAATTGGAAAGGGGAAAATATCCCCAAAGAAGAGGGAGTTATTACAAAAATATTAGACTGCGCGGAGATGGATATGATGACAAGACGCTTGAATGATCAAGAAGAAACGAAATTTTATGAAACATGGAACAATGTTTATGAATGGATAGATAAGGAAAAAAAACTAATAATAGAAGATTAATAATAGGCATAGATACTTTGGATTAAATTTTTCTCTTCTTTTTATTGAGATTAATATTAGATTTAGTTTATATACATAGAATTGACAAGATTGTTTGATTTTATACGTTATAACTATTTTTCTTTTCTACAATATCACTTTTTCCTTATTAGATATTTTAGTATTAGTAGTATTGAATTACGCATTTAATCATGTATTCCTTTTTCTGTATCTGCATTTATACTTTTAAGAAAAGCAGGGATGATACATCCCCACATTCTATGTTAAATGTTTGTAAGTCTGTATGTTATTTTAAGAAAATTAATAAAAATATTGATAAAACAAAATTTGCCGAATTTTGATTCAGTCCTAAATTAACTATAGAAACCTGCACCATTTCCAAGTCCTTCTCTTTTTAATCCTTTCCTGTAAAATACCATTTTAACTTTCCCCTGGAGCACAACTTAGTAGACGCACTTAACTTTCTATCATAGAGAGGCAAGAAAGAAAGGCAGTTTTTCAAGACAACCTGCCAGCACTAAAGACTTTGAGCTGCCCAGGAAGCACAAAAGCTCCCCCTAGTGCCATATTATATGTATTGCAGTATTCCATCTCAACATACTGTACAGTATTTTATCTGTACAGTGGTACCACTACCTACAAACGCCTCTACTACTTATGAACTTTTCTAGATGAGAACTTTTCAAGATTTTTTTGCCTCTTCTCAAGAACCATTTTCCACTTACAAACCCGAGCCTCCGAAACTGTAACCTGAAAAGGCAGGGAGAAGCCTCTGTGGGGCCTCTCTAGGAATCTCCTGGGAGGAAACATGGCTGGAAAAGGCGGAGAGAAGCCTCTGTGGGACCTCTCTAGGAATCTCCTGGGGGAAACAGGGCCTCCACCCTCCCTGTAGTTTCCCCAATCGCACACATTATTTGCTTTTACATTGAATCCTATGGGAAAATTGCTTCTTCTTACAAACGTTTCTATTAAGAACCTGGTCACGGAATGAATTAAGTTTGTAAGTAGAGGTATGGTTGTTTGTACAGTCTGCCAAACATTTGGTATTTTTTATCCACCAATTGAGTAACTTGCAGTAAGCAGATGTTGTTTGATGGTGTTCAAGGTATTGTCACAGGATGCAACTTGTTCCAGGTAAAGCTGCAATTGACTTGTGGTGACTTTGTCAATGCCGATGGTGTTCAAAGGATGCTCCAGGTGTTGTGGGATTATTGTACCCAAGGCAATACAATACATATCGGTACTACCTTTGCTTTATTTTGTCATGGTTGTTCTACAGTGGAACCCCGACATAAGAGCTGCTCTACTTAAGAGCAACTCGAGATAAGAGCTGGGAGGGGAGAGATATTTTTGTTCTACTTACAAGCCCAAATTCGAGATACAAGCGCCAAGGAGCTGTCTCCTGAAGCCAAACGCTAACTTCCGCGTTCGGTTTCAGGAGACAGCTGCGAAGCGGCGCGCGTGTTTTAAAAGGTTGCAGCCGGCCTGGGGGGCTCGGGGGGGGGTGCTTGCAGCTTTCTTTCTTGCTCTTTTTCTTTCTCTCTTTTACCTTCCCTTCCTCTATTTCTTCTTTTCTTTCTCCTTCCCACCTTCTTCCCTCCCTCCCTCCCTTCACTCATTCCTCTCTTACTCTCCCCTTTCATAAGTTTCCTTGCTTCCTTCCTCTGTTCCTGTCCCTTCCCTCTTTCCTTCCTTCCTTCCCACCCTCCGTCCATTCATTCACCCATTCCTCTCTTGATCGCTTAAAGCCGGTCCCTGGTGCAAAAAGGGTTGGGGACCTCTGTCCTACAGGATTGGGTGGCAGAGAAGTTGAACATATGTAAATTTAAAAGTTTAAGAAAGTTTACAAGTTAAGTGAAAGAAACTTCATTATTCATTTATATGTACATGTACATTTCTTCATTAAAAACATGTCTTTCTGCATAATTTAGACTAACTTTGTGAGTTTTTTGAGGGCTGGAACCAATTAAAATTATTTACATTAATTCCTATGGGGAAAAGTCGTTCGAGATAAGAGCTGCTCGACTTAAGAGCCCAGGTCCGGAACGAATTAAACTCGTATCTCGAGGTACCACTGTATTTCTATTTGCAGGCTTTTGTGTTTTGTGATTCCCCCCCTCCAGTTCTTTCTCTTCTATTCTGCTATCTCTAAATATTTCATTATTCATTATCCAGACTTTTTTTTACCAACAATTGTTAAATTTGGGATAATAATAATAATAATAATAATAATAATAATAATAATAATAATAATAATAATAATTATTATTATTATTATTATTATTATTGGTTTATGGTATGGTTTGATTGGGTTGTGGGATTACTTTATTATAAGGGTTTTTAAATTGTGTTTTTAAATATTGGATTTGTACTTTGTTTATACAAATCTAAATAATAATAATAATAATAATAATAATAATAATAATAACAACAACAACAACAACAACAACAACTGACTGATGATGAAATACAAAATCCAGCATAATTATCTCATTTGCTGTGTTGTACTGACAACAACAACAACAACAACAACAACAACAACAACAACAACAACAATAACAGAGTTGGAAGGGATCTTGGAGGTCTTCTAGTCCAACCCCCTGCTTAGGCAGGAAACCCTACACTATTTCATCCAGGTGGTTATCTAACATCTTCTTAAAAACTTGCAATGTTGGAGCATTCACAACTTCTGGAGGCAAGCTGTTCCACTAATTAAATTGATCTGTCAGGAAATTTCTCCTTAGTTCTAAGTTACTTCGCTCCTTGTTTAGTTTCCACCCATTGCTTCTTGTTCCACACTCAGGTGCTTTGGAGAATAGCCTGACTCCTTCTTCTTTGTGGCAACCCCTGAGATATTGGAACACTGCTATCATGTCTCCCCTGGTCCTTCTTTTCATTAAACTAGCCATGCCCAGTTCCTGCAACCGTTCTTCACATGTCTTAGCCTCCAGTCCCCTAATCATCTTTGTTGCTCTTCTCTGCACTTGTTCTAGAGTTGGACTAGAAGACCTCCCAGGCCCCTTTTCAACTCTGTTATACAAACATAAAAGCCACACTCGAAAAGCTGTTTAATGCCTCTTAAAATTTCCTTAAAAAAAAAAAAAAGCTTGCCAGTGTGTTCACAGAAAACAGTGACAATAAAGGTTATCGTATCTCAAGGCCTCCCGTTCAAGGCATTCTGTTTGCTGTTCCCTCTCCTGCAAATCTCAGCTGTATTTAGAGATCGGGCGGCAAGTAAGCCTAGGGAAGGTTTACACTGTTTTGCTATCTCTCCCACACATCTCTGCAAGATCAAGTGTGCCTGGCCGTTTTTCCTTTGGCAAGGACACGGAGGTTCAGGAGCGAGACTCCGCCAAATGTTATTCTGCACTCTGTATCCCAAGGGTCCTCCTGAACCCTGCAAAGCAGAAACGAAGGAGCCCCTTTGCCAACTCATTTTGTTAAAAGCATGGCAAGAAGCGGTGGGAGCTTCACACGTGAGTGAGTCACTGTTCCCCAGTGCCAAGAAGAAAATCATTTTTCCCAGCAAGAAACAAAACGGGTCATCAGAGGTGAAATCGCAGCCAGAAAAGGTCTCAAATTTGGCATCTTAGACCAAAGTTCTTAAAAAAAAAAAGACTTTATTAAATATATACATTAAAACATATAACAAAAAATGACAAAATAACAATATATACACTACATACACATAAAGAAAGAAAAAAAGGAAAAAGGAAAATAAAATAAAGCATAGATAATAGATATACAAACATAGATATACAAACATAGATAAATAAACATATATCCATCCTAAGATAAAATACAGAAAATAGTATAAGGGCAGACTAGATGGACCAGGAGGTCTTTTTCTGCAGTCAGACTTCTATGTTTCTATGTTTCTATCTTGCTTTATACATAGAATATTTGGTATCATTACTTAGAGTCTGCACCACCTAAAAGGTAGTGTGATTGGCTTGCAGCTTATACATAATACAGAAAGGAATATCTTCCTTTTAATAATTATTACATATTTATTACATATATACAACCTTTTGATTTTCTTGTTATTGTATCAATTTTATGTCATTTTCTCAATGGTATAGTAGTGCTTTGATTTGTTAATATTTCTTCTTGGTATCAATTTAATTTTTCTCTTTAAATTTGGGTTTAGGGTTCCCAATTTTCTTTCATTTTAATTTGTTTTTTGCAATCCAGATATACCATCTGTCCCAGCTTTTATGAAAGTCCTCCATGTCCTTGTCCTGTAGTTCATATGTTAATGTAGTCATTTCTACTACCTCATGTCATTGGGGTGGATTCCTGCTTCCAGGATTGTGCATATATAATTCTTGCCGTTGTTGTTGTATGCAATATTACATGTTTAGACCAAAGTCCTTGTTGAGTTGGCTATACACATTAACAAAAGATACTAGAAGCATCACAGGAATTAAAAAAAATAAAAGAGCATGAAAATGCAAATATGACCATTGCAGAGCAGGGTTTTGTCCAGATACAGTGGTACCTCTACCTAAGAATGCCTCTACTTAAGAACTTTTCTAGACAAGAAACGGGTGTTCAAGATTTCTTTGCCTCTGCTTAAGAACCATTTTCTATTTAAGAACCCGAGCCCAGAAAAATTTCCCAGGGAATTTGAGAGTGACACGAAGGCTCGGCCATTCCCCCTTTCATCCTGGCCATTTCGGGCTTTTATGGGCTGCCAGGGGAGCTTTTGGGAGGCACTTAAGGAGGCTTTGGCAGTCCAGAGTGAACAAAGCATTTTCCTTTCTTGGGCAGCCCACAGCAAACGGAGTGTTTTCCTTTCTCTGGGCGCAAGTTTTGGATTTTTTTGATTCCCCTCCCCTCACCTTCTTCCTTCGGCAGCGACTGTCCTCCTCTTCTTCCTCCTCCTCCTCCCACCCAAATTCCGAGCCTTTATTTCTTTCCTAATAGGTTTGCACACATTATTTGCTTTTACATTGATTCCTATGAGGAATTCCAGCAACTCTGCAGGCATATTTAGCAAAAATGTTAACAGCTACGTCTTTGGAACCGCCTTCTGCTGCATACCTCCCAGCGACCAATAAGAACACATAGAGTCGGTCTTCTCTGTGTCCCGTCAGCCAAACAATGTCGGCTGATGGGCCCCCAGGGAAGAGCCTTCTCTGTGGTGGCTCTGGCCTTATGGAACCAACTGCCTCCAGAGGTTCGTATCCTCCCCACCTAAACCAGCCTTTCGCAAAGCTATAAAGTTTAAATTCATTGGATTTATATGCCTTCCCTCTCCAAGGACTAGGGGTGGCTTACAACATATAAAAAAGACAATATATATCAAAATCCAAATAATTAAAATTCAGTTACAACTAAAAAACCAAAGAACTAATTAAAATACATACATAACCATTCAATCAACAAACACACTATACAATCATTGGCCAGGGAGGAGAATCTAATAATTCCAAGCTTGGCAGCATATGTGAGTTTTTAGACTCTTATGAAAGGCAAGGAGGGTGGGGGCAGTACAAATCTCCAGGGGGAGCTGATTTCAGAGGGCTGGGCCCCCCACAGAGAAGGCTCTTCTCTTCTGGTTGTTCTGACAGGCCTATGGCCATGGATAATTGAAACATCTGGCCATGAATGATGAGTGACTGAGAGAGTATATGAGTTTTAATGGGGTTTTACTCCAGTGATGGGCTACCAAAATTTTTACTGCCACACTGTGAGCGTGGCTTGTTTTGTGGGAGTGGCTTGATGGTCATGTGACCAGGTGGGAGTGGCTTGACAATCAGGTGACTTGGTGGCTTAAAGTCATGTGACTGGGTGGGAGTGGCTTACGGACCAAGATAAGTTTTCAAATAGGTGCTTGGACTCTTTTTCAGTTGATTAAGTCACATTATTTGAATAGCCACAAAAAGGACAAATGATAGACAGCATACAGTAACATTTTAAGGTTTTGTACTGAACCCACAAGGTTCAGTATGATAACAGATTAGGCAAACAGCTGAATTTTCTTTAATTGCTATAAAAATTCAGCTCAATTTAATGATTAAAATGATTAAAGCGTTTATGGGTAAAGCATACTATTCAATTATTTACTATTTTAAAAGTAATTAAGGATCAAACTAAGGGACTAGAGAAGGAAGGACAATAAAAAACGATTAAATATTCAATAAATAGTGCATAAACTTACTACCCCCACTATGCCCCCCCACATAGGGGCAACAGCCCATCACTGGTTTTACTAATGAATGTCTTATATTGTTTTAGAAATTGTTTTTACTTTTTGGAAGCCACCCAGAGTCCTTCGGGAGTTGGGCGGCATATGAATAAATATAATTAATAAATAATAAATCAATAAATCAAGACAGCAATTTTTTTAAAAAAAAAACATGATGGAAATCTGTTTCCATGAGAGCGAATGTGTGTGTACACACACAAATGCTATAGTTACTTTGTGGAGCTATACTAAGCAAACTGTCCAATCCTGAGCTGGCACAACTTCCTGATTGAGTCCATCTGAATCGGTTTCTCTGCCATTTTCCCTTTTCAAGTACTTCCTCCTGCAGCCTGGCAGCCACCCAAGAAAAATAATGAATAACAAACAGGTCAAACCAATATTGGAGTCCTCTTTTTTCACAAAGGTCGAAGACAAGCTCACTTTTGTCATTGGATTGCTTTTTGCTTTTGACTTAGAATTAGTGATGGGCGAACCGAACCTGCACAATTCGGGTCTGCACCGAATTTTGCGGTGTTCGGTATGCCGAACATGAACCTGAAATTTTTTGAAACTTCGGGCAAAGTTCGGGGTCGCGTTTGGCGTTCGGAGCTTTGATGTCACCGGCAGGTTGCTAAGGACGCCAAGGTGATCACTTCCTGGATTCCATGCAATCCAGGAAGTGATCACCTTGGTGTCCTTAGCAACCTGCCGGTGACGTCAAGGCTCCGCCCCCGGAAACTCTTCGTGGGAGGGATTCCCTAGCTCCCTCAAAGGGAGGTCTTCACGTAAAAATAAACATGTTTATTTTTACGTGAAAGGACACCGCAGCGGCGCTGCAAGCAAAGGGCGATCCTTTCATGTAAAAATAAACATGCAGATGAGCTGTATTCAAGGATTGGTCTGGCGAAAGTTTTGTATGCTCTGGTTAGTAATGTGAGATTACCAGAGCAGAAGCTATGTAGGATTAGGTCAACAACTTTTGAAGCCTTTTTGGAGATGTTGTTACAGTGGGCTTTGGCACTTAGGTCATTTGATATGAGCATTCCAAGATCTTTTATGGAGTGAGGGTTGTCTGTAAGGTCTTGTTTAAGCTATGCAAGATTGTTTAAGCTCCAGCTTGCATAGCTGGCTGGAGAATTCTGAGAATTGAAGTCCACAAGTCTTAAAAGTTGCCAAGTTTGGAGACCCCTGCCTTAAAGCTTACAAGAAGCGAAGTGAGCAAAAATTTATGTTACGCTTGTTTCAAAATGGTTTTGGAAAAGAAAATGGCATCAACGAACAGGAAAGGAAGAGAAAGGAGGAAGTCACAGGAGAACAGCTGCTTGCATTCCATGTTAGGAGGCCTTCACCCAAACAGCTGATATGTAGGAGGTGCCTGCAGCAGGCCTTATGTCATAGTTCCTGAAGTTCCCGGAACAGAGCTACCCATTTCTTGGCAGCAGGACATGGTGTTCCTCATATTGTTTGTGTTTCTTGAAGACAAGCCAAGGGACTTGTCAGCAGCAACTGGGCCAATCGAGGATAAGCACCCTGGCTCTTGGCTACCCCAGACCCTGGTAGGTAGAGGAGAGCTCAGCATTAAGAGAGTTAATTTGCAGCAAGAGGTCTCTGGTTCAAATCCCCAACATTTCAGTATTTCTGCCACCAGGCATGTGGGAACTAAGATACACTTTCCCCCAGGCCTTCACAATTTTATGTATGGTATGTTTGTATGTATGATTGGTTTTTATATACAGTAATGGGTTTTTAATTGTTTTTTAGTATTGGATTTTGTTGTACTGTTTTACTGCTGTTGTTAGCCACCCCGACCGAGTCTGTGGAGAGGGGCGGCATACAAATCCAATAAATAATAATAATAATAATAATAATAATAATAATAATAATAATAATAATAATAATTTCAACAGACTTGAAATACTGGGATTAGACAATTTACAACTATGTCACCAGATCTGATCTAAATGGAGTTCTTAAAATCATATACCCAAATGTCCTTCCTGTTAATGACTACTTCATCTTCAACCGCAGCAATACACGAGCACGTAATAGATTCAAGCGAAATGTAAAGCCCACCAAAGTCGACTGCAGAAAATACGACTTCAGCAATAAGAGCCTTGGTGGCGCAGTGGTTAGAGTGCAGTAGTGCAAGCTCCTTCTGCTGACTGATGGCTGCAGTTCGCCAGTTCAAATCTCAACAAGCTCTAAGTTGACTCAGCCTTCCATCCTTCCGAGGTGGGTAAAATGAGGACCCAGATAGTTGGGGGGTGATATGCTGACCCTGTAAACCATTTACAGAGGGCTGTAAAGCATTGTGAAGCGGTGTATAAGTCTACGTGCTAGTGCTATAGTGCTAATAGAGTGATCAATGCCTGGAATGCACTACCTGACTCTGTGGTTTCTTCCCCAAAGCACAAAAACTTTAACCTTAGATTGTCTACAGTTGACCTCTCCCCATTTTTAGAGGTCTATAAGGGGTGTGCATAAGCGCATCACTGTGCCTACCATCCTTGTCCTACTGTCCTATTGTCCTCTTTTATCATTACTTTTTACTTATGTTATGTTTATACAAATTACAGTGATACCTTGTCTTACAAACCCCTCGTTATATAAACTTTTCGAGATACAAACCCGGGGTTTAAGATTTTTTTGCCTCTTCTTCCAAACTATTTTCACCTTACAAACCCAAGCCGCCGCCACTGGGATGCCCCGCCTCCGGACTTCTGTGTTTTTGCGATGCTGCAGGGGAATCCCAGCAGCGCAAAAACAGGTGGTTCCCTGACAACGGAAGTCTGGAGATCGGATTTCCCAGTGAGGGGAGCCTCAGCGAAATTGCATCATCACAAAAACATGGAAGTCCGGAGGTGGGCTTTCGAGGATTTCCGTGGTTTTGGAATGCTGCAATTTCGCTGAGGCTCCCCTCGCTGGGAAACCCCACCTCCGGACTTCCGTTGCCAGTGAAGCACCCGTTTTGCACTGCTGGGATTCCCCTGCTGGGATTCCCCTGCAGCATCACAAAAAAACGGAAGTCTGGAGGTAGGGTTTCCCATGGAGGGGAGACTCAGGGGAATCCCAGCAGCGCAAAAACGGGCACTTTGGCTGGCAAAAGGGTTTTGGCCTTGCACACATTAATCGCTTTTCCATTGATTCCTATGGGAAACATTGTTTCGTCTTACAAACATTTTACCTTACAAACCTCGTCCTGGAACCAATTAAGTTCGTAAGACGAGGTATCACTGTACTACTATCCTATACATGTTTGACAAACAAACAAGCAGAACCGAACCGAACCGAACAGAACAGAAAAAAATTTCAAGGAAGGAATGCTAAAGGTCAAGTCTTCAAACCTCAATGGCTTCTTTCCCAATAAAGACAGTACAGATTTGGATGGACAAGCTGTCTGAATGATTTACGAGGCTTGCTTTCTAGAGCGGAAGAAGGGCCTGTTTGGAAGAAGATGCAACCTTTATAGTCACCAGAAAATTCTTGGCAGGAGACTCAATTCACATACTAGAGGTCTTTTGTTATCTTTTTTAGAGCTGAGTTCTGAAAAACAAAAGGCCAGTAACTTTAAGGCACACGGCAACTGTGCATAGAGCCAATTGGCTAATGCTGCCACCTCCCTAAGACACTTGCTTCAATCTAAAGAGCATTTTAAATGTCTTGTTTAGGACCAGTCCTTTAACACAATGAAACTCAATGATGAAAAAAGTAAGGTTCTACATTGAGGCAAGAAAAACAAAATGCACAGGTACAGTATATGTGGTACATTGCTCAACAGTAGTAACTGTGAGAGGGATCTTGGAGTCCTAGTTGGACAACCATTTAAATACCCTGTTTCCCCAAAAATAAGTCACCCCCTGTTGTGGTTCAGCCTGAGGCTGCTCAGGGACCGGCTGTGTCTCTGCTGGCTCCATGCCCGGAGGAGGATGACAGCGAAGAGGAGGGGGCTGAGCAGTCGGACGGGGGAGAGGAAAGTCAGGAATGGGATGAAGGAGAACAGCATGAGAGCCCCGGGAGGTGGGCCTCTCCCCAGCCAGTAGCTTGGAGTCATTAGGTGATGACGCACAAGCCGTCATTGACATGCGACAGAGACGTTCAGATCAGAGAAAGGAGCAATTAAAGAAGTATTATCAGCACTGAATTAGGAACAGCTGGGCTTGGGTGTGGTCCTCCTTAGCAGGGTTTAGAAGGCAGGCAAGCCCTTGAAGCCATGTGGAGTGTTATCAATTGGAGTTAGGGTGTCCTGCTTTGTTCTCGGCGTCTCTGTTCCTGGCTTGTGGCCCAGCAGTTTGGAAGACCCGTGGGAGGTGTAGGTCTGCTATCTACAGCCTCGTCTTGGCAGCAAGAATCCTGTATTGCTGCATGGACTTTTGCCTTCATGGATATATCTGAAGATACAGCATTTTCCTGTTTGTAAAGACATTTTCTGTTACCTGTGTTTTTTCTTGAATTTTATAAACTGCCTTTGCCTTTTATCGGTGTGTCTGGCTTCTCTTTTTGGGTTGGTATTGGCTTCCGGAGTGACCCAGACAGAACACCCCCGAAAGTAAGACATAGTACGTAAGATGTAGAATTGCCTAATATAAGGCACCCCCAAAAAATAAGACATAGAAGATGTTTCATTTTGCAGCATTCCCGAACAGAACATATATAACACTGCTGTCCATAAATTGCATCCCAAATCGCTGCATCAATCAGATTTAAAACACATCCAACACACATCCAACATGCGGCTGCATGTTTGGATGTGTTTTTGCTGCAGCAGGATCGCACCCTACCGTATACCATCGTTTTAAATACGGTAGGGGGTCTGCTGCATCTTTCGGATCAAGAATTGACATGTCAATTCTTGGAACGGATCAGAAAGATGCATACGGAATAAAACACGTATTGGCGAAACTGTTCCCTCTAAGCTGCATTTTTTCTTCATTGAAAAAAAATAAGACATCCCCTGAAAATAAGAGGTAGCACATCTTTGGGAGCAAAAATTAATATAAGGAAATATTGATATTTCCCTAATAAAATTAGGGAAAGCAAGTAGGATGCTTGGCTGCATAGCTAGAGGTATAACAAGCAGGAAGAGGGGGATTATGATCCCGCTATATAGAATGCTGGTGAGACCACATTTGGAATACTGTGTTCAGTTCTGGAGACCTCACCTACAAAAAGATATTGACAAAATTGAACGGGTCCAAAGACGGGCTACAAGAATGGTGGAAGGTCTTAAGCATAAAACGTATCAGGAAAGACTTAATGAACTCAATCTGTATAGTCTGGAGGACAGAAGGAAAAGGGGGGACATGATCGAAACATTTAAATATATTAAAGGGTTAAATAAGGTCCAGGAGGGAAGTGTTTTTAATAGGAAAGTGAACACAAGAACAAGGGGACACAATCTGAAGTTAGTTGGGAGAAAGATCAAAAGCAACATGAGAAAACATTATTTTACTGAAAGAGTAGTAGATCCTTGGAACAAACTTCCAGCAGACGTGGTAGATAAATCCACAGTAACTGAATTTAAACATGCTTGGGATAAACATATATCCATCCTAAGATAAAATACAGAAAATAGTATAAGGGCAGACTAGATGGACCATGAGGTCTTTTTCTGCCGTCAGACTTCTATGTTTCTATGTTTCTAAGACGCTGTCTTGTTTTCGGGGAAACAGGGTATGAGCCAGCAGTGTGCAGCAGCTGCCAAAAAAGCCAACAGAGTTCTGGACTGCATTAATAGTTGAAAACTTGCTCTGCCCAATTTGTGGAAATCCAGGTGGATCTTTTTTTCCCCCTTCAGATTTCTGAGAAACAAAATAAATACAAGGGTATCAGTAGGTTGCTGTCAGATTTCTGAGAGCTTGTTGCCATGCTAACACCAAAGTGCCATTTAGCAAACACGTTTGGTGTCTTAGCTACGAGATAACCAGCAGCCAATCTCAACCACCGTGACTGGAAAAAGCTACGTTCCTCGCATTGGGAGCGGATCTGATGGTAGTGGGGATAAAGCTGGAAATTAATAATAATGCAATTTGAAGCTACGTTTGGTGCAGAAACCAGATCAAAAGGAGATGGTATGTCGGGTCTGCCAGTGCTCTGCCAGCGAAAACAGGGTCCTGAGCTCGGTTTTCAACTGCGACGGCCTCCTGGAACCCTCTGTCAGTGAAAATGGAGCTTGGGAGGGCCGCACAAAGCCCTCACGAGCTCTATTTTTACTGGCAAGGAGTTTCAGGAGGCTGTCACAGCCGAAAATGGAGCTCAGGGCCTATTTTTGCTGGCAGAGACCCCATGGACCGGTCCTTCACTGTTTCCAGGGCGGCCCCTCAGGCCAGATCTAAGCACCCAGCGGGCCAGATCTGGCACATGGGCCTTTGAGTTTGACATCCGTGGTATTAGATGATGTGGATCTCTGCTTCTTTTCTTTGAGTTGGGGAAGATTGTACGCAGTAGTGGTTGCTACTGGCACGGTAGAGCAGTGTTTCCCAACCTTGGCAACTTGAAGATATCTGGACTTCAACTCCCAGAATTCCCCAGCCAGCATTCGCTGGCTGGGGAATTCTGGGAGTTGAAGTCCAAATATCTTCAAGTTGCTAAGGTTGGGAAACACTGCGGTAGAGGATGGTGCATCGGCACATGGCTTAGGGCTGGACTATTTACGGGACTATCTCCTGCCACAAACCTCCCAGAGACTTATTAAATCGCAGAGAATTGGCCTCCTCCAGGTCCCGTTGACTAAACAATGTGGGTTAGCAGGACCGCAGGGGAGAGCCTTTTCTGTTGCCATCCCGGTTCTATGGAACCCACCCCCACTGGATGTTCACACTGCTCCCACTCTGCTGGCTTTTCAAAAAGCTGTTAAAACCTGGCTTTGTCGACAGGTCTGGGGGCCATGAAGTTTAACATCAGACCTGCCCAAATTATGTTTGTTTGGTATGTATGTTTGTTAGATTGCTTTTGGGGTTTATAATGGCTTGTTAGGGTCATGGAGTTTTATTTGCTGTTTTTTTTTTGGGGGGGGGAGGGTATTAATTTTAATAGTTTTTCCATACCTTACAGAGATTCAAATTCACATACCTCAAATTAGAATACAATACAACATAATATCAAATGCCAAATTCTTAATCCAAATTTCCTAATTATTTATCCAATTTATTCTGCTACATATCATTCATCCTGTGCTACCTCCTTTTCAAATCCTATCATCTGGATTTCAGATACTATTCTGCTTCGCCCTGATTTGAATTTAAAGTGCCTTTAGCTATCTCAGTTTCTCATGGCTATTTGCTGTTTATCTACCAAAACTGTGCCTTCGTGCTACAATCCATTTCTTATATTCTTCCTCCTCCTCCTCCTCCCACCCAAATTTCGAGCTTTTATTTTTTTTCCTAATGGGTTTGCACACTTTATTTGCTTTTACATTGATTCCTATGAGAAAAATTGCTTCTACTTAAGAATGTTTCTACTTAAGAACCTGGTCACAGAACGAATTATGTTGTTAAGTAGAGGTACCATTGTACAAAACACTAATAAGCCAATTAATAGAATAGTTAATTTAAAAATTATCTTAAAACTAATCCTTTAAAATCGAACAATCACATGCATACTGTCATATCCAATACATTCACTGGGCAGAAGCTGGGGTCTACTGACTCCAGGCCTGGCGACATAAGTGTGTTTTCAGGTTCTTATGAAAGGCAAGGAGGGTGGGGGCAGTGTGAATCTCCGGGGGGAGCTGATTCCAGAAGGCTGGGCCCCCCACAGAGAAGGCTCTTCCCCTAGGTCCCACCAGCCGACATTGTCTGGCTAATGGGACCCTGAGGAGACCAACTCTGTGGGACCTGACCAGACGCTGGGATTTGTGTGGCAGAAGGCGGTCTCGGAGGTAATAATCCTTTAAAAAATAATTTTAAAAAAATAATGAACAAACAAAACAAGACATACAAACTTTCAAAAATTAAACAAACACAAAATTAATTAGCTTAATACATTACAATTCTGTTTCCATCAATTCATTCTTTTTCTTAGACGTTAGTTCAATTCTTTTTTCTTTTCTATCCAACTGTATAATTTCCCCCAAACTGTGTAGTAGTCTTTTATTTTGTTTACTCTGTAATTCATATGTTAATTTGCTTAATTTAGCACAATCGCTAGCATTTTCCTAATCACCATTTCTTCATTTGGTATATTTTCCTTTTTCCAAGTTTGTGCAAACACCAACCTTGCTGATGTTAATATATGCGTTATCAAATAGTAATGTTCCTTACTATGCTGTCCTCTAATTATTCCCAACAGATACATTTCTGGTTTTCATTTCCAATAGATAATTTAACATTTCTTTCAACCAGTTTTAAATCCTAGACCAAATTTTTTCTGTTTCCGGACATAACCAACACGCTGGGATTCGTGCGGCAGAAGGCGGTCTCGAAGGTAATAATCCTAACCTTGGCTTCAAGATACGTTTTATAGGCTAAAGCCAATAACTGGATTTGGCTCAACCCACTCTCTCAGCTTCACTGCTTGTTGGTGACCTTGGGTCAGTCGGTTACTCTTTCTGAGAATGCAGTGAAGGGAAAAAAACATCTTAACTACTTTGGACTCCTTGCAGGAAAGCTAATTTGATGAATACTGTGTTCAGTTCTGGAGACCTCACTTACAAAAAGATATTGACAAAATTGAACGGGTCCAAAGACGGGCTACAAGAATGGTGGAAGGTCTTAAGCATAAAACTTACCAGGAAAGACTTAATGAACTCAATCTGTATAGTCTGGAGGACAGAAGGAAAAGGGGGGACATGATCGAAACATTTAAATAGGTTAAAGGGTTAAATAAGGTTCAGGAGGGAAGTGTTTTTAATAGGAAAGTGAACACAAGAACAAGGGGACACAATCTGAAGTTAGTTGGGGGAAAGATCAAAAGCAATGTGAGAAAATATTATTTACTGAAAGAGTAGTAGATCCTTGGAACAAACTTCCAGCAGACGTGGTTGGTAAATCCACAGTAACTGAATTTAAACATGCCTGGGATAAACATATATCCATTGTAAGATAAAATACAGGAAATAGTATAAGGGCAGACTAGATGGACCTTGAGGTCTTTTTCTTCCGTCAGTCTTCTATGTTTCTAATCATACTTTTATGTACTGCTAAATATTTACTTTTGCATAGCCAGTTTCCTTCTCCCCCCCCCTCTCCAAATTGAATTAAATGAAAGAAGGCCTCAAGGAATGAGGTCTTTTAGTCCATTTAAGGTAGGGATAATAAGGACAGCCTTTGGCTTAATGCCACCCAGTCCTCAATCTCATTTTGAAAGCTCTTTTTAAGCCACCAGTTTTAAGATTTCTGGGAAGGAACGTGGGAAGAACGATGTGTCCCTTCCTTGGCAGCCCGATGAAGGGGAAAAGAAACAATTCCATTTCCTTGAAAGGGAAAGCAATCCGAATTTAAGAGAATCCCTGTCAACCAAAGAAGAATGCACACAGAAGATTCACACAAAACCTTGTGTAATACCCAGTCTCTGACCCATGAAATGTTTGTTTGTTTGTTTGTTTATTCATTTATTTATTTATTTATTCATTCACTTATTTATTTATTTATTTATTTAGTTAGTTAGTTAGTTAGTTAGTTAGTTAGTTAGTTAGTTAGTTAGTCCAATAGACAATGAGGGTTTTAGTGGGTATATATCTATATACACATAGTAAAATACATGATGAAGGTTATAGAGGAGATACTCATAGTAAAATATATCTAAGAAATAATAGAAAAGAAGATATAGTAATAGAACCGTTTGTAGCCGTTTGTACATTTTTACCTGCCGGATCAGGAAATGTCGTTTCCCTCCCACACATACACCTTTTCATAGATAACAAAGAAGATACTCAGTGTGTAAAGGCCTTCCTAGCAGTTGCTTCATTTCCATCCACCTTTGGTAATGAGGCTATGTAGGATTGCAAAGCACCACAGAACAAGGTTGTATCACAGCTGCTGTGGCCTAGAGGTGGTGCTCCTGCTTCACAATTGGGAGGTTGTGAATTCGATCTCAGGTAGAGGCAGATATAGGGTCTCCTCAGTGAAGGGCTGCAAAAATGTTTACAACCACACTGTGGGCATGGCTTATTTTGTGGGTGTGGCTTATTATCATTATCATTATCATTATCATTATCATTATCATTATCATTATCATTATCATTATCATTATCATTATCATTATCATTATCATTATCATTATCATTATCATTATCATTATCATTATCATGTCAGTACAACACAGCAAACGAGATCACTATGCTGGATCCCAAGCACCTAGGACTGCGTGATGTAGCGGCGAATTATGTTTGCCGATCCCAGTAAAGCAGCCTTTTGCAATTGACAGATGGAGATTTTGTCAATTCTGATGGTTTTCAAATGTCCGCTGAGATCCTTTGGCATTGCGCCCAGCGTGCCAAGTACCACTGGGACCACTTTCACTGGCTTATGCCAGAGTCGTTGCAGCTCGATTTTTAGATCTTCATATTTCACTAATTTCTCTAGCTGCTTCTCCTCAGTTCTGCTGTACCCTGGGATTGCGATGTCGATGATCCATACTTTCTTTTTCTCCACAATCAGGATGTCTGGTGTGTTATGCTTCAGAATTTGGTCAGTCTGAAGTCGGAAGTCCCACAGTAGTTTTGCCTGCTCATTTTCGACCACTTTTTCAGGCTTATGATCCCACCAGTTCTTTGCCACTGGTAAATGGCAGTTCCCGCATAAGTTCCAGTGGATCATCTGTGCCACAGCATCATGTCTATGCTTGTAGCCAGTCTGTGCGATCTTTTTGCAGCAGCTGAGTATGTGATCGATTGTTTCATCTGTTTCTTTACAGAGTCTGCACTTTGGATCGTCTGTTGATTTTTCAATTCTGGCTTTGACAGCATTTGTTCTAATGGCCTGTTCTTGTGCCGCCAGTATTAGTCCTTCTATCTCCTTTTTGAGTGTTCCACTTGTAAGCCATGACATCATCATCATCATCATCATCATTATTATTATTATTATTATTATTATTATTATTATTATTACAGTATTATTATTATTATTTTATTGTTGTTGTTGTTGTTTAGATTTGTATGCCGCCCCTCTCCGAAGACTCAGGGAAGCTCACAACAACAATAAATACAGTAAACAATGATACAAATCCAATTAATAAAAGTAGAATTTAAACCCCTTAATATTAAAAACAATCAATACTACACAGTCATACCATTCTCAAGTGCTATAGTCAGAAGAGAGGGTGGAGTTAATCTTCTCATGCCTGGTGACATAATTCGAATCTACAGGGGGAGTTGATTCCAGAGGGCTGGGGCCACCACAGTGAAGGCTGTCCCCCTAGGTCCTGCCAGATGATATTGTTTAGTCGATGGGACCCAGAAAAGGCCAACTCTGTGGGACCTTATCGGTCACTGGGATTCGTGCGGCAGAAGGCGGTCCTGTAAGTATTAGGACTTGCAGATCATCTGCTTTTTTCAGCCAATCCATCAGCATAGTACAGGTTACTGATATAACTGATGCTCCATTGCTGGAGGTTTGCATGAAAATATTGTCCAATTATTTGTCAGGGGTGGTATAAGAAAATTTACGGTGAGTAGGGGGTCAGACTAGAAGACCTCCAACGTTCCTTCCAGCCCTATGATTCTGAATCTGGAGATGTTTTGAAAAACTGCATGGCATTGGACCAGAGTACCTCTGGAACCGCCTGCTACCGCACGAATCCCAGTGACCGATAAGGTTCCACAGAGTTGGCTTTCTCCTGGTCCCATCGATCAAACAATGTTGTTTGGCGGGCCCCAGGGGAAGAACCTTCTCTGTGGCAGCCCCGGCCCTCTGGAATCAACTCCCCCCCGGAGATTAGAACTGCCCCCACCCTCCTTGTCTTTCGTAAAATACTCAAGACCTATCTATACCCCCAGGCATGGGGGAGTTGAGACACCTTTCCCCCAGGCTTTTTTATATTTATGTTTGGGTATGTATATGTTGTTTGCTTTTTAAAATATGATAGGGTTTTATGTGCTTTTTAATATTAGATTTGTTTTTGCTGGAATATTGTTTTTATTATTGTTGTGAGCCGCCCTGAGTCTTCGGAGAGGGGCAGCATACAAATCTAATAAATTGAATTGAATTGAATTTTCTGTTGTTGTTTTTTAATCTTTTTAAAATCTTTTTTAAATCTTTGATATCTTTACTGCTTCTTGTCTCCTCTAACAGCTCTCTGAAAATTCTTTGTTTGGTTCCTTCCTGAGATCTTTATCGTTTTTGGCTTTGGCTTCTTCCTTCTTGCACTTTCCACTGTTCTGATAACTTTTCTTTTTTCCTGATCTTTGGCTGACACTTTTTCCTATCTGGTTCCCTATCAATGAGGATCAGGATCTCAAAGTGATTCAGAGTTTCTCTTTGGAAATGATGAACGTAACAATGCTCAAGTTCTTATTGTGGTAACTCACGGGCTTTCCCCCCTTTCGTCTTCAGCTTAATTTTCAACTTGTATTATCAGCAGTTCATTCATTCATTTTCATTTATTCATTTGTCCAATACACAAATACATAGGAAGAAAAATAGACAAGTGATAATATAAAAGAGGGTGAAAGTGAACTTAGAGGAGAGGATATATGAAAGGAAGAGAATATATAAGATAGGTGAAAGAAAGACAATTGGACAGGGGATGAAAGGCACACCAGTGCACTTATGTACGCCCCTTACTGGCCTCTTAGGAACCTGGATTGTGGAGAGTTTAAGGGTTGGGGGTTAGGGGTTGACACAATTGAGTCCGGTAACGAGTTCCATGCTTCAATAACTCGATTGTTGAAATCATATTTTTTACAGTCAAGTTTGGAGTGGTTCGTATTAAGTTTGAATCTGTTGTGTGCTCTTGTGTTATCGCGGTTGAAGCTGAAGTAGTCATTGACTGGTAGGACATTGCAGCATATGATCTTGTGGGCAATAGTTCTAGGCTTTCTAGGCCCAGGATTGTTAGTCTATTTTTGTAGGATATTCTGTTTCGAGGGGAGGAGTGAAGGGCTCTTCTGGTGAAATATCTTTGGACATTTTCAAGGGTGTTGATGTCTGAGATGTGGTATGGGTTCCAGACAGATGAGCAGTAGTCTAGGATGGGTCTGGTGAAAGTTTTGTAGGCTCTTGTGAGTAGAGTGAGATTGCCTGAGCAGAAGCTGCGTAGCATCAGGTTAACAACTCTAGAGGCTTTTTTGGCGATATTGTTGCAGTGGGCTTTAGCACTTAGGTCATTCAACATTAGTATTCCAAGGTCTTTTACAGAATGTGGGTTAGCTGTGAGAGGTTGTTTATTCAGTTCGTATGTGCGGTTAGGATTCTGTTTGCCAACGTGGAGGGTAGAGCATTTGTTGGTTGATATTTGAAGTTGCCAGGTGTTAGACCAGTCTGAGACAAAGTCCAGGTCTTTCTGGAGGGTGAGTGTGTTATCAGTGGTGTTGAAAACTTTCACATTGTCGGCAAAAAGAACACAGTTGCTTTCAATATGGTCACAGAGATCATTGATGTAGAGAATGAAGAGAGTAGGACCTAGTACGCTTCCCTGGGGAACGCCGCTTATGACAGGGGCGGGGATGGGGATGGCGCTACCAATTTTGACAATTTGTTGCCTATTTGACAGGAATGCAGTAATCCAGTTGTGGAGGAGTCCTGAGATGCCATAGGATTTGAGTTTAAGGAGTAGTTTATAAATTTCAAATTACAAATTTCAGATTAAACTTGACTATGGAATTTGTCAGCCTCCTCCTCTTATACATCTGTTGGAGCATAAACTTGGATAGTAATCCTACTGAAACAGAGTTTCTCAGCATTGTGAACTTTATGATGTGTGTCTTCCAAGTCCCAGAATTCTCCTCCCACCCATGCTGGTTGGAGAATTCCGGGAATCGAAGCCCTCTCATGTTAAAAGTTCACAAGGTTGAAAAATGCTGCATTGGAAAGACTGACTGTGAAATCCTAAGTGGTTATCTGCAGATTGACTGCATTGTGTAAGTACTGTTTTTGTTGTAGGAAAACAACACAATTTATGGTTTCTATGTCCTGAGTAAACAGTATGATCTGTTTCCGATTCTAGTCCATTTCAATTTTTCTGACACCCAAGATGTTACTGCGTAGTTGTTTCCTTTAATCTTTCAATGATTTCCCATGTTCATCTTATTTTCCATGTTCCCATGTAAGTCGGCAGCTTTTTTTTTTTTGGCATGGCAACATCACAAAAGGCTTTAATGTAGCTGTGTCATACACGACTACTCTGATTCTCAGTTCTTCCTCAGCAGTAATACTGCCTTGTGACCCGAGAAGTCTTCTCATTGGGCATTTTATTGTCAATGTTTGCCCATCTGCTTAGGTGCAGGAATAGTTTATCGTTGCTTTCTCCCACACAGAATGTCTTTGCTGTTACTAAAACGATCGCCTGCCTTCAGCATCTTACCATAATACGGCTGCCATCAGATATTACGTGCCTATTTCCTTTAACTGGACAGTTGGGATCACCTTCATGCTTTGGGTGATTCTGCTGGAATTGTACACTGTACAACCCCCAATCCCCTACACTTCTCCATTAAACTCTCCACGATTGACCTCTCCCGATTCCTCAGAGGCCAGTAAGGGGCGTATATAAGTGCACTGTTGTGCCTATCGTCCCCTGTCCAATTCTCTTTTCTTGTGCCGCGGCTCAAAAAAGGTTGAAAATCACTGCTCTATCTATGGTAAAAGCCAGCGAGGTATAAGTGATTCAGGTGTTATACTGTCACCAGGAACACCCAGGTCCAAATCCACCCCTAATCACCAAAGCTCCCTAGGTGACTTTGGCCTGCTTGCTCTTTCAGTTCAGTTTACCTCAGATGTTTATTGAGCTGGAGATAAATGGGAGGAGGACAGAGTGCTGGATATCTTACCTTGAGTACTTGAATAATAAAACTGATATACATGATCGAAACATTTAAATATATTAAAGGGTTAAATAAGGTCCAGGAGGGAAGTGTTTTTAATAGGAAAGTGAACACAAGAACAAGGGGACACAATCTGAAGTTAGTTGGGGGAAAGATCAAAAGCAACATGAGAAAATATTATTTTACTGAAAGAGTAGTAGATCCTTGGAACAAACTTCCAGCAGACGTGGTAGATAAATCCACAGTAACTGAATTTAAACATGCCTGGGATAAACATATATCCATCCTAAGATAAAATACAGAAAATAGTATAAGGGCAGACTAGATGGACCATGAGGTCTTTTTCTGCCGTCAGACTTCTATGTTTCTATGTTTCTACCTCTTTTATCTTATATATTCTCTCCTCTATATATATTCTCTTCCTATCCACTTCCCTTCTTTTTACTTCCTATCTTTATATATATATATTCCTAATGTATATTCTCTCTCATATGTATTGCATATTGGACAAAGAATAAATAAATAAATAAATAAATATTCTTGGAATACCTTTGTCAGTACTGTGTACTTCACCGACTGGGTTTTCAATATATGAACTAACCAGCAATGTATTTTTGGAGGAAATAGTATACAGCGTTCCCTCGATTTTCGCGGGTTCGAACTTCGCGAAACGTCTATACCATGGTTTTTCAAAAATATTAATTAAAAAAATACTTTGCGGTTTCCCCCCCTATACCACGGTTTTTCCCGCCCGATGACGTCATATGTCATTGCCAAACTTTCGTCTGCCTTTAAAAAACATTTTTTAAAAAATAAACTTTAATAAATAAACATGGTAATAATCTAAATGGTTGCTAAGGGAATGGGAAATTGTAATTTAGGGGTTTAAAGTATTAAGGGAAGGCTTGGGATACTGTTTATAGCCAAAAATAGTGTATTTACTTCCGCATCTCTACTTCGCGGAAATTCGACTTTCGCGGGCGGTCTCGGAACGCATCCCCCGCGAAAATCGAGGGAACACTGTAATGTTACTTTAAGGGCTAGGGCTGCAATTAGCCATAAAAGGGAGTCAGATGCATTGCTCTTAGTTGTTGTTGGTTATTGCAGTTAGTCTTGCTAATGCTTGCTATTTCTCTTGGTAACACTAATTCCCTGATCTCACTCTGCTAGTTTTGTCTGTGACTGTACTTGCTATGTGCTAAATATTGCTCTATGTAATATTATTAGTTAGCTGTATGTATAGAACTGCATATTCTGATATCTAGTTTGTATATGATTGCTTGACGTGGATATGTATGTAGTTGACCGTTTATTGATTAATCTATTGTATACATTGTAAATAATATTTATACTTATTTATATTAGTCTGAGTTATTGGCTGAACAACCACCACTGCCATATATACTCTGTTTCTAAGTGTAGGATTCTAACATTGGTTATAAGCCCAGTGTAGAATGCTAACAACCTTCACAGTGTTCTTTTATTTATATCTCCCCGGAAGCTCCATCCTCCAACCATGAGGACATGACATAGCAGGACATCAGATCCTGGAATCAAAATAATTCATAAGCCTTGTCTGCTGACCAAAGACGCAGAAATGACTATCAGCCCATTTCATATTACAGAAAGAATATAAATGAAAAGTGGAAAAATGTGCTGGTTGATCATCTTTAGCAGTGCTCCTCAAAACTGGCAGCCCTTTAGGGGTGGGTACTTCAAATCCCAACCTGGAACAGCTGGAAATTCTGGAGGACACTGAAATGGCGGAGCACAATCTACAGGACAAGGACAGGACTTGTCAATGCTGGGAGAAGAGGACAGAATAAAGCAGTTCTCCATAGACTAACCTTTCCAATCCTGATGCCCTCTAAATATGTTGAGATATACTTCCTATCAGATTGGATGGGGAAGATAGGAGCTAATTCAACACACCTAGAAGGCGTCAGGTTTGGAGAAGGATTGCTATATTCAACAGCTCTGGTAGTCCAAAACATTTATTTGAAATTCCTACAATTCAAACACTTTAGTTGATTGTCAACAAATATGTTTACATAATGATAAGTCACATATTTGGTACTTCCATTTTTAATATATTTTTTTACAATATATCTCTTCATTTGTATATATTTATCGCATTTATAACTTCTTTTTAAATACATATTCAGCCAAATGAATAAATCTAAGAAGTTGATTTTAATTATGTTAAAACAAAGACTATTCTCCCCCCCCCCCCAAAAAAAAAAGCATGTAAGAAAATTAATGACTACTAACATTTAAGTTTTATGTTGGGAAAATAAAGTTGCATTAGGATGGTAATGCATTAGGATGGTAATAGTCTCTTGATATGTTGGGTGCAATTTAAGATACACAATAAATCACTTGTAGGCACATTCCTTGTTTTCTTCTCCCACTTCACCCTTCAAATCTCAGGTTTTGAACTCATTTGAAACTACTACAGATAATGAACTGCAATGTTTGCTAACTGTCTTAAATTCAATGTATAATGTGCATCTTTCACGCTAGCTAAAACGAAGGCCATAATTCTTCCCTGTGAGAAAAATAAGAAATGAAGAGAGCAATCAATATAAGGCAATGATTTATGTTCATGCTCAGCGGTGACCCAGTAAATTCTTTGTACAGTGGTTACAAGAAAAGATGAATTCAATCTTTTCTAGCTTCAAAAATTCTTATTGGTCATGGGAAAAGCAATATGCAAGGTATAACAGTTTCTTTCTTTTCAATATTCATATGATTATGTAGAAAGAGACACGTTATAAGCCAAACAGAAACAGGAGGAATTGAAACCATGACGCTGTTGATTAAAAGTCTCGGGGGGTCATGCTATGTCCCATGAATAAAATTTGCAAGTTTGTTTTAGAGGAGAGGGAAAAATAAGCCGACACTCCAGTTGTCATGAGTTCCTTTTCCCTTTCAACAAGCTATCCATCAAAAGATCCTGTTTTTAAAAAATTGTGACCGCCATATTTTTTTTGGAACAGGAGTAAGCAACACTGTCAACATGGATTTTTGGCTTCTTTGGATACAACTATCATTGAAATAAATGGCCTCCTTCAGAAAATGCTTCCCATCTGGCTGCACTAGATTCATAGCTTGTCTCAACATACTGCTCGGAAGACAAGAGATATCTTTGCTACAACAGGGATCATCTCCTGTGATGGAGATAAAATCTGATGGTGTGAGAGAATGCATCCTGGCCAAAAGCTGATTGTGCTGGTTATGGCTTCTGCTCTTGGAGAGAGATGAGAGAGAGGAGAGTTGGAGGGTTTTTTGTTTTTTTTTACATTGATTGACACTTGCCATTGTAAACAGTCAAGCACTCTCCACTTTTCCTATAGTGTATTGCTTAAGCCAGGAAAGCCCCTTGGCACAATCATGAAGACCAATATGCAAGCACCCAGCCTCATCTTCAGCAGGGGTTTTGCAACCTTAACCACTTTTAAAAAATGTGGACTTCAACTCCCAGAATCCCCCAGACAGCCTTGCTCTCCAGGGGATTCTGGGAGTTGAAATCCACACACATTAAAGTTGCTACAATTGAGAAACGATGAATCTCTTTCGCTTTCAAAAGATCGATCACTTTTAAAAAAGATATTTTATAAAGAAAACACTTTTAAAAATGCTTCGGTAGGAGCAATATATTTGATGTGTTTCCCTACACTGATTTGCCATCACAATGTTCAGATCCTCCAGGTACTTTCCCCCCTGGATTCTGAAAATCCTGAAAGACATACCGAAGCACAACTGATGACTGGCAAACTTGATAAGAATATAATGCAGTTGTCCTGGGAGAGGACAAAAAAAAAACCAACAACAGCAACAAAATCTCCCCTACCCTGCACTGCTACTTTCCCTCCCGAGGTGTGAAATTAAAGCCTATGTATTTCAAGTTTGAGATCTCATGTCTTCCCAATTACAAGGAGCCCTGTGGTTATTATTGTGAAAAGCAATGTGAAGAGTTCACTTTCTTTACATCACAGTATTCCTAGGATCTTGCAGAAGGAAAATAAAAACCCTGTTGCACTCCCACCTTTCTTCACAATGTGATCTTATTTGTGTGTGTGGGGGTCCTTCCTTTCTCTTGCCTTCTTATGAGCAAATACTGTAAATTCCAAGCCACGGGAATTTTTATTGTGTGACATTTCTAGGAATTGGGATTCCAACACTATCACTCCGTAAATGCCCA
Organism: Erythrolamprus reginae; assembly: GCF_031021105.1. Taxonomy (NCBI): domain Eukaryota; kingdom Metazoa; phylum Chordata; class Lepidosauria; order Squamata; family Dipsadidae; genus Erythrolamprus; species Erythrolamprus reginae. The sequence goes on along the minus strand of NC_091950.1, from coordinate 402,390,523 downwards.
CAAAATCTACCCTGCTCTTCCCAGCAAATACGTTCTTTCTTTTTGCTCATATGCAGGAACTGATCTGGATCCTGGAAGCTGCCCCTTTGGTAGGAAAGGAGCTCACATCTCAAAAGGAAAAAAAAAGGTGTGTGTGTGTGTAAGGCAGCAATTCAGTTTTCTGCCATGCTGTAGCCTAAAATCCTCTTAAACGTCTTGCTTCTTCCGTGTCCTCCTTCGGGGATTCACAGGCTGCTACTTGCTAGTTCATTCATTCATGAGCCTTCTGGGGAGAGGGTGTGTCCAGGATGAAGGATGCGATGACTGCCGAGGGATGAGCGCAGTTCTCCTCCTTTGGGGGAACTTCATCCCTCCTTCCCTGCCTTTTTTTCTTCCAAGATTCGGAGGGTGAATACTGTTCCAAAGATATGAAGTGCATACATAACTCTTGATGGCACCAGGAGTGCTCCGGGGAATTCTCCCCATTTCCCCAGGCGTGCGCTTTTGCTCTTACAGGATCTAGGCTGGGGAGGAAGAAAGATTGGCTGGCTGCCGAGTGCACGTACACCGAAGCAGGAGGGGCCTCTGCCTTTCTCCGATTTGTGAACCGAGCGAAAAACGCCTGCGCCAAGGTTCCTCTGGACAAGAACTAAGTTATTCTGAGCAGCAAAGGACATCCCTAGACACTCCAGGGACTTGTTGATTTGTTGGGATAGTTAATGGCAAGACTAATAGCAGCAATGTTTTTCAGGGCCTGTTAAAGTAAACAAAAAACCAACAATTAAATGCAGAAAGATGGTTAAAAGAATAGACTAGACTAGACTTTTATTGGCCAAGTATGATTAGACACACAAGGAATTTGTCTTGGTGCATATGCAAGTACTATGGAGAAATTATTATTTATTAGATTTCTATGCCGCCCTTTTCATCAGACTCAGGGGGACTCACGACCGAAGTAAATACGTCACAAATAGAAATCTGCAATTAAAACTTACTTAAAAATCCCCATTTCTTAAAAAAGTCAACCATTCCCATTCAGCCAATCACCTATATATTCATTCAATGACCAGGCCAAGATGGTAGACTTAATGGCTCCAAGGCTGCTGGCAGAGATAGGTCTTTAAACTCTTGCGGAAGGCAGGGAGGATGGGGACAGTACGAATCTCTGGAGTGGGTTGATTCCAGAGGGACGGGGCCGCCACAGAGAAGGCTCCTCCCCAGACGACATTGTCTAGCTGATGGGACCTGGAGAAGGCCGATTCTGTGGGACCTGGTCAGCTGCTGGGATATATGAGGCAGGAGATGGTCCGGTAAGTAATCTGGTCCGATGCCATGTAGGGCTTTATGGGTCATAATCAACACTTTGAATTGCGTTCGGAAACCTATCTGCAACCAATGCAGCATGCAGAGTGCTGGAGAGACATGGGTGTATCTCGGAAGGCCCATGACTGCTCGCGCAATTGTATTTTGCACCATCTGGAGTTTCCAAACGTTCTTCGAAGGTAGCCCCATGTAGAGAGCATTGCAGTAGTCGAACCTCGAGGTGATAAGGGCCATTGCCATTGGCTGTTAAGTTTCTGTCGGGTTCAATTCAGGATGTTAATTTGAATTTCAAAGCCAGCTTTCCCCAGTAAGAGAAAGCGGATTTCGAACATAATACACACTGGGTTTTATTACAGTATTTGCGCTAATTTTGGGAGCAATGTCTCCGACTTCATTGGCCTGATGCTACTTTAGTTATTCCAAAGGACTTCACACTGTTCCCATTTCAAATTTATTTCAATTCTTCCAGTTACTCCACGGAGGAGCTTTAGAACAGGAGGAACAGGCTGACCTACCTGGGCTGTACAGTGGTAGAGATGGTCTTCCGAATTTAAGGCAAGCAAGTAATCCTGCAGAGACCCAAGTTCCTGCAGACAGAAAAAGTGAGGCTCATGAGCAAAATATTGGAACATACCTTTGTGGTCTGCAAAACAAACGAAAGCAAATGGCTCACCCTAACTCTGCTCTCAGCAACACAGAAAAGTTCAGTGAGTGCCCGGTGGAGTGGGAGAAGGACCCCCGGCTTAGTCACTTCATACTTCATGTTTTTTTCCATGTGGCTGAAAAGATGCCACAGCGGCTTCAGCAAAGTGAGATCACAGTCCCTAGACAGAAAAAAAAAGTGTTAGAATTAGCATGAAAGACAGCACCCCGCAAATGGCATGACTCCTAACTGCCGTTTCATGTACGCATAACAATTTCTCAAGTTACTAATTTGCATGCCATTTTAGCCCTGTAGTTCTTATGAAACCAAGTATTAGCTTTACACACAACCGCACTAAAAAGCAACAGTGTAAAATGTTCATTGTCCACAATGTCGATGGGGCAATTGATGGTAGGCATCTTCCGCCCACTTGTTATGAAGGCAGGGATCAAGACCTCTTCTGGAAGGAAACAGTGTACTTTCGTCAGCGTTAGAATGCGAAGCTAGAAAAAGAGGTGCAGGAGGAATAAGGCACCGAAGTGTGAAAACACAACTGGCTGCACATAGGGATGGACTCCTAAGGTGCCTGCCTATTTTTCTGGCTGGAAGCTCTGGGACATCTGAAAGGCCAAATGATTTTTGAGTGTTTCAAGCCTAGTGATGTCTAGATGTTCCCGAATAGTTGTAAAAACCCTGTCCTGCTTTCTGACTAAGCCTAGTGGACCTGGGAAATAATTGTTGGCCATGATCTTTAACTAAAGATAATTCCACTTCCTCCTTGCTATCTGGTTCTGAATCTGACCAGATGATAGTTGCGATTGTGAATGTAAGCCATCTATTTATTCAGATTTCGAATTTATATGCTGCTCAACTCCCAAAGGACTTCCAAAGAATCCAACTACAGGTGTGGCAGAATGGTGCTTGCCTACTGTGTGTGTGTGTGGGAGGAATCTCAGTCTGAGCTGCGTGATATTTCTCTTTGCCCCCAAAGTCTTTGTGACTTGTGCCAGCTGGCAACCTAAGGCAATGTTTCCTGCTTTCTTCTTTCTTCTTGGAAGAAACGTGGAAAGGAATACCATGGTGAGATTGGAGGGGGGGGGGGGATACTGCTGCACCACTAGACCCAGTCTCCATGCTTGGACTCAGTCACTGCAGTGATCTTTGAGAGAGTAAGTTACATGAGGCTGCTGACCATGGCACCTCTGCTAAGTTAAAAGAAAAAGGAACAGAAGAGAGTTGGAAAGTTTTGACTGTTCTGGTCACATGAATAGCCCATACAGTTCATCGTTGATGCATTATCTCTGTAGCAAGGCAAGGCAACAACTGGGAGATGAGACTATCCCTTTTAGAAAAGGGATGTCCATCCTTACCAACTTTAAGGTTTGTGGACTTCAACTGCCAGAATTCCCCAGCTAGCGAGTTGAAGTCCGTAAGTCTTAAACTTGCTAAGTTGGACACCCCTGCTGTAGAGGCTGCAGAAAAAAATTATGTGCTGCCTTGAGAGAGGTTGGGAGAGTCTTACCATTGTATTCATTGGAATTCGTCAATATTTATGAAGAAAGAAATATGAAAAAAGTTAAGTAACCACTTGTGAGCCAAAACTATTTCTTCCATTTACAATTTGGAACTGAGAGAACTCAATTTTTTACTCTCAATTTCAACTTTACGAAAGAGTTTAAAATGAAAATACACTGCTCAAAAAATAAAGGGAACACTAAAACAACACAATATAACTCCAAGTAAATCAAACTTCTGTGAAATCAAACTGTCCATTTAGGAGGCAACACTGATTGACAATCAATTTCACACGCTGTTGTGCACATTCAACTTTGTACAGAACAAAGTATTCAATGAAAATATTTCATTCATTCTGATCTAGGATGTGTTATTTGAGTGTTCCCTTTATTTTTTTGAGCAGTATACATAGCCTTCAAAATCCTAAAATGAGAAGATATACCAGGGGGTCCCCAAACTTGGCAACTTTAATACTTGTGGATTTCAACTCCCAGAATTCTTCAGCTAGCATAGCTGGAGAATTCTGAGAGTTGAAGTCCACAAGTATTAAAGTTGCCAAGTTTGAAGACCTCTGTGATATGTAGTTAGTAGTGTGGATTATGCATTTTCTGCACCAACACAAGAGATAGCAACTCCCTCGAGAAAAACAAAGGTGGGATCAGAAAATGTACCTGTCACTGCTGCACTGTATGATCTTCAAGAGCAAGTGGATGGCTTTCAATCGTTGGTGTCCAATTTGCCTGCAGGCCACACCCACCTGCCACTCCCAAACTTTCACAAGTGGAATATGAGGAATTACCTTTTCCTCTGACAGCATTTGCTTCAAGATCTCAAAGCCTGAAATTCAATATAAGCACACTTAGATTTTTATGCGTTCCTTTAATTCCCTCTATTCTTCTCTTTTAATTAATCCAACATTCTTATCCGTAGAAAAGTACATGACTAAGGTTCAGAGCTTAAGAAAAGCATACAGTACAATTTAAGAGATTAGAAAAGCAGTTTTATAAAGTTAAAATAATCAAGATAGGTAATACAATTATTGCTATTTGTTTAAGCCAGCACTCTGACTTCCTCTATCTGGATGTGTTGGATGGTCCCTCTCAATGATGTTGGAAGGAGACTGAATTGAATCTTCCTGAGGTTTCAATGTAGATATTTATTATTTTATTTCGTATCCCGACGTCAAGATACCCACTTAGCAATAATGCAAGGTGTGACCTAAGCAGCACTCACCTGTTTGGAATCTCCCCAGATGGCCAGCTGTCACTGTAAACTTGTAACCCCACTCAGTATTGCTCATGTCAGTGGTGAATCGGTAGTGAAGTGTATCTCCTGTCAAATAAAGAAGGAAAGATTCTCTCACACACAGTGAAGTGACCTGTTTGACAAGGCTTCCCTTTTTCTTTCAATTCTTTCTTTCATGCCCCTGCAGGAGGGAGATTCGCCTCTTGAACTATTTTTACGATTTGCAGACTTCATAAGAATTTGTATTAAACAGGCTTTATATAGTTTCTTTTAAAAAAAAGTTCCTTCACTGGATAAACTCTATTTATTTTTCAAAGCACTGAAAGGCAGGAAAAGAAACAATGGATGGAAAATAATTAAGGAGCGACACAAACTGGAACTAAGAAGAAATTTCCTAACAATGAGAAGAATGAACCAGTAAAATCGCTTGCCTCTAGAAGTTGTCAGTGCTCCATTACTGGAGACTTTTAAAAAGACACTGGACAACTACTCGTCTGGAATGGTATGGGCCAGGGTCTCCTACTTGAGTAGGGGGTTGGACTAATAATTAATAATAATAATTTATTAGATTTGTATGCCGCCCCTCTCCGAAGACTCGGGGCGGCTCACAACAATAATAAAAACAATATTATAGTAGAACAAATCTAATATTAAAAAAACAGAAGACCTCCAAGGTGTCTTGCAACTTTGTTATTCTGTTATGCTGTTATTTCTGACAAATAAGGGATTAATTGATTTCCTGAAGAAATTCTTTGTAGTTTACCTGGAAGTTCAAAATCTGTCCACTTGTGTGGAGGCCCACTGAATGTATGACGATCATGGATGAAGCCACAATTACTGGCTATGACCAACTCATCACATCCTTCTTCGGTATTACACTGAGAGTCAAATTTGACTGAGAGGTAGATAGCACCAGGGATATGAACTTTATCCTGTGGATAAAAGAATGTATGAATATTAGTGTTGTTCCACAGTCCCATTCCAACATGAACCAAAATGACTAAAGAAAACCTGCTGGAATCCTACAGCTCAAAAAAGGGGAAAACACTGTGGAGGCTTGATAGTTTCATGCCCCTGATGCAAGGAGAATTAAAAACAAATGTTTCTTATGATAAGGTTGCAAAAGGCATCCTTGCATTGTCCATGAAGAGGAATACACAGCCCAACAAAACCATTTGGCCCTAGGTGAAATTGCATGAGTCTGTCTAACCACCTCGCCAAAAGGTGAAGGTTAAAGCATTTCAATTTCTGCAGAATCGAATGCAGAATCAAACAGTTTTTAATAAATAAAATGAATTATTTTGCCATTCTTTCAATGAGTTTCTGTGTTTTTAACCTCACACCAAAGCTCAGATGCTATTCTGCTCCATTTTCTGACAGTCCTCCTGATTTTCCCCATAAACAAATTGCCTGTACAAATGGAGTTCCCCATGCTCATGTGCATGCCTGATACTCACTCACATCTCTTCTCTCTCTCACCCACCCTCAATACCCACTGGTCCACCAAATTGGAAAGATTGAGGACCACTGGCCTAGAGTCATCTTCTAGGGGAGATGGATGGTATAAAATTTTAATACATATGAAATGGATTTTAAAAAAGTGTTCAGATCTATCAAGACCCTGTTGAACCTAAAACCAGTCTTCTGAGGGATTAGCAATTTCTCTGAATTTTGTGCCATCTGCAAATCTGATGACCATCCCTTCTATCCCCTTGTTGAAGAGCGCTGGGCTAGGACAGACCCCTGACATCCTTTCTTCCTTGTAGATAGAGATGCATTAAGGGCCATGTATTGTACAGTTATTCAACTAACTGTGAGTTCATCTGATAGTGGGGCTACCCATACCTATTGTTTCCTTTTATCAAGGAATGGCTATGATGAACTTTGTCAAATAATTTTAACAACTTATCAATACAAATGACCACTTCCCATGTGCCACCCCTTATGTATAAATAAATCCTTAAAGCCTCATCTTTTCTATCTGGAGGTCAGTAAATTTCCTTTAAGGGTTACCAGAAATAATGTTATTTCTGGCAATCCTTGATCAAAAACACTGTATAGCCCTTGCTTTTTCTCCTAACAATCTTGATCTTTAGTCCTTTCAAATAATGTCCCAGAGCTTGATTTCTTTTCATTTTTTGTCATTTCTCAAAAAATTATTCAAAGCTTTAATGTTTAAAATCAAATATAACAAATTATCCAGGTAATTATTGATTTGTTATTTTGTGTGTATATCCCTTTCGATTATTGATTTCTTTTGAATGTCCAATGTGACATCTTTTTCTATGTCATTCTTGTTGCCTGACATTTTAAAATTTACTTTGAAACCAGTCTCAATATTAGCAGAATCAAATTTAAATGTTTTTTTCCTTAATCTTTATTTCCTTCTAATCTAATTTTTAAAATCTTATTTTATTATAGATGCTTTTAAGAATTTTTAAAAAACCCAATTGTCTACTGGGAAGGATTCCTTACAATCAATATCAAAATCTTATTTCAAGGCAAGATTGAAATATTTTATCTGGACCCTTAACTCATTTGTAACTTTCTAAAATCAAAATTTTAATCATTCTTTTGTTGTTTATTCCAATCAATTTTTAAAAACCCTTAAATGTGTATTTAAAACTTCTTTCCCTAAAGATTAAGGGAAATCCATCTGGTGCTGTAAAACTTGTTGATCCAAAAGTTCTTAATAGCTGAAAAGCAGTTAATAAGTGATTTCTGAAAGTGCTTAGAAACAGAAGCATATAAACCCAGTGTCCTTTTCAAAGGCGCCAACCAGAGTTTGAGCAAAACCTCATCTCCCAGAGCTTTAAACCTGCCATATGCGGCTTCCTCAAAGTCTCCTCATGAGGAACAACAGTCTGCAGCACTTGTGACTGGCCTCATGTCTTCTCCTTGTCTGGAGATGAATGATCAAAGAGCGAACCTATTTGCCAGCTCTTCATTTCACTCCAGTTATCAGCTTTGCTTTTTGCGGAACTGTCTTCAGCCCGCCATTCCTTCTTCGGTAGCCTTGTACCTGGTCTATAGTAAGGCATTTAACTGGGTTGACCATAGCCACCTTTTTGATAAAATGGAACAATCCGAGACGGATGGTCTTTTTCATTTGGAACTGCCAATGCAAGCATGACTGACATTTTGCTCACCTGGCAGCAAGACTACTAAGCATAGTACCTCAAAGTTTGTATTATTGTTGTAAGGATGCTTGGACTCTCGCACTTGGACCGCCATCCCGGGCTCCTCCATGAACTGACAGGCTGTAAGTGCCATCTTTGCTAGCATGGTTCCACTGCATCCCCGGAGCACTTTCAGTAGAATCTGTAAGAAAAATCAATGTGGAGGAATGACCAGAGAAACGTGATTCATAAAATAAAATGTTGGTTAAAGTTAAGTTTACTATCAATAACAAATATAGGTGGGTGTGATGAGTAATGAAGCAAGAAAAGTAAAGAAGAAACAGAGAGACCTTGGATGGAAGGTCTGCTTTTTCCCAACACTCTGAAGTCTAAAAGTACTATTAGATTACTAATACAGATATGCTTGATTTATACTGTTTCTTCTTTGGAATGGATTCATAGATTAAAGTATGAATATGATTAATTTCAGATCATTCTTAACAAGATTAAGCTTTTTTTCCAGTTTAAAGAAGAAAACTAGGAGGAAGGAGATGGTTTCTAAATGAAAGCCAAAATTTAGAGTACAGTACATGGATAAGGACACCTTGCAACTACATTTTTACGGGCCAAAACTCTGATCATGTAAAGGAATTTTCTTTGTTAGTATTAACAGACATTTATTTATTTGTTTGTTTGTTTGGATTTGTATGCCGCCCCTCTCTGAGGACTTGGGGCGGCTTACAACATATAATCAATTATGCTCAACACAGGAAGCATGCTTTCTCCCTGAGAAAATAAGACATCTATCTAGCCCAATTCCATTTACAGGTGACCAGCAGCTATCTAAATGCTCAGGCTTTCCAGGATCACTTTATTTGAGAGTGAATTATTTATTTATTTATTTATTTATTTATTTATTTATTTATTTGTTTGTTTGTTTGTTTGTTTGTTTATTTATTTATTTATTTATTAGATTTGTATGCCGCCCCTCTCCGTAGACTCGGGGCGGCTAACAACAGTAAACAGCATGTAAAAAATCTAATGTTTAAAATAATTAAAAAACCCTTATTAAAACCAAACATACACACAAACATACCATGCATAAATTGTATAGGCCTAGTGGGAAAAGGGTAGTTCAGTTCCCCATGTCTGACGACAGAAGTGGGTTATGATCTTCTACATGCTAAGTAAGAGCTTTACAATTTCTTACACATCCTACACCTAGTCTCTTCTGTCATGAACTTCATGCAGTCTTCCTGGATAATTTGATTGTGCAATTTAGACAGTTGGTTAACAAGGAAAGCAAGGGGAGGGGGGAATGAAACAAGAAAAATGGGAATATTCTGTTTCTCTTTTTCCCTTTTGAAATCCAACTTGAATAGAAGACTAAAATATTGTCTTTTAGCGTATTAAAAAGTTAACTGTCCCAAACAAAACAAAACAAGTGAGTTGCATTTGTTGCTTGGGACTGATTTGTCTGCTACTGTTAAGCTACTGTTCCCAGTTCACTCCCAAATCAGAGATATAAAACAAGTTACCTTTTCACACAGCGGTTTTTCCTCTAGCTGCAACAGCATGTCCAGGATATATGTCATGTGTGCTGGGCCACTGAGATCTAACATCTCCTCGCTTATTGCTACATCATCAGGCCACTCAGCCAACAACAAAGCGAGGACATGCCTGGCATAGAGGACAGCAGTAGCTTCATTGACTCGGTAGAGATAGCCTCGCACAGTTTTCTTGCTTCTGGAGTCCAATTCCTTATGCAGGAGGACAGAGCTTTTGGTGCGTCGTTGCTTGGCGTAGCTGAGTTGGAGGTCACTTTCTGTGTTGGTGATGAGTTTCTGTGTCACTGGGTTGGATTCTTCAGTGGCTTTGCTGCAGGGAGCAGGCTTGGACTGTAACATACAAGGAGTCTCAGTAGATGTGAAATTGTCTCATTTCAAAATCTACCCTGTTTTGGGATGCTGCCCATGTACTGTGTGATTTTCTAAAAAAATAAACAGTCAGTAATAGAAACTGTAACGGGTCTTTATGATTAAGTGGAGTCTGGAACTCAAATCTTGCTTGTCCGTATCTAAAATCCTGAATGATATATCATGCTGAATCAGCTAATCACCTACCCCTAAATGACTGGATGTATGTTGAAGTCATTAGGTTGTAAAGCTCTTCAAAATGGACATTAGTGTTTAAAAATGCATTAACATTCTACAGTACATTCTGAATATAGGGGTTTGATACTGTAGATATGTCATATTTCTTATTTGTGTTTCTAGTTTAATATTCTCTAGATGTATTAAATTTCTGCTTCTGCAAATATCTAACAGCTATGCCAATGAGTGATTGAAGAATAGCAATATTAGTTCAGGGTACATTACAATCAACAAGCATTTCTCAATGCCCTTGTCCTTCTAGTTGCTCAAACTATAATTCTAATCAGTTCCAGCTAATATGGTTAACAATCACATTTGATGGAAGTATATTACTACATAAATGGAATGAAGTAAAAAAGAACGCTTTGCATAAAATGGTACACTCACCAAACATGGCACAATGATCATATCTGTATCCAGAGCTTTGGAATTCTGCTCTTCTGTGCGTAAATGCTTACTGGGCTGCCATTTTTGAGCCAATGTACGAATCCTTTCATCCATGGTAAGTACTTCTCCATCAAACCTTTAAGAATAGACACACAAATATTTCTACTGTCAGAGTTTAAAGACAATACCTTTGAGCTGAGCAATTTCTACATTTAAAACTACTTCCCTGTGTTTCATCCCATCAAGAACTACTTTATATTAGCAGTTATATGGCCACGTGGCTTTCTTTTTTTCTAAGTACCTTGTCCATACAATTTAAATTATTGTTTATCTTACACTTTTAATTTGCAGCATAAGCATGTTTTCAAAAACAATTTATCCTGTGTCTAAGGTCACAAAAATTTGTGGATGTTCTGGGCATGAACTACCATGATTTACAGCAAGAATGCAAGGATAATAGCTTGGAAATGGCTGTTTTATCAAAAGATTATAGCATAAAAGATATCTTACAGAAGTGGTCTGCCTATCACTAGGATTGTGCCATTTCAGCTTGTAAATGAGCAAGACTATGATGGAATGTTTCTTACACAGTAAATACTTCTCCTCACTAAACCTGGCCAACAAGAAAACTGTCTTTGAAATGGTACACTTGTCTTCCTCAAAATTATCAATAGCTCATTTAGAAATACAGGTAGGCCCCCTGCCCCACTGCACAACATGCAATTGTTAAAAATAAACTCTTGGCCATCTGCTAGTTTCCTCTTAGGTATCCTTGATTAATTAAGACACTATGAATACATAACTTTTTCATTCCAAGTTGGGTTTAGAAATTCTCTTACCTCTTCTGAACCTCTAGGAAGAAAGAATCTGTCCTTTTCATATGCAATTCATACATGGCTCGAAGAATGTGTAGAGGTGCATCAAGAGCATCATGTGTCATCTGAAAATAGGTTTAACTCTGATTAGGTGAGAAGAAGCAATGCCTTTTCTTAATAGTGGACAATGTAGCTCAGGGCTGAATTGTTGGGTCCTTGGTTTTGGCTTGGTTGGTTTATTTTTTTTTCATTTGCAAATAATTTTTTTTCTATGCCCCTAAAAACCACTGTGGAAGTATTGTAATTGTAGAGTGAACATCTGAATCTTAATTACTATGTTAGGCTTCCACAAAACACAAATACTCTACTCTCAGCCCCTACACTCATTATACTGGCTGGATAGATAGGTTCTGCTTCTAAAGGGTTGGGTGTCAATGCAATTTCTGTCAATTCATTACATTTACTTTCACAAAAACCAGCAAAGAATTAAAACCATTAAAAACCTAGTATTACTGAAATAAATAGATCTGTTCAAGAAAAAGTGTTATATGGACTAGTGTTCACTTCAGAGGTTACAGTACAACTTCAGGGACACTGTATGGTTGCACTTCTTGACTTCTATATCAGTTAGCCTTCTCCCCTGAGTGAAACTCTAATCTGAAATGTCTGCTTGTATTCTTAGGCCTGCCTTTTGCCTTGATGAGGACCAATCCCTTGTTGTCTCAAGAGAACTTCAAACAACATGCACAGTGCAACACAAGCTTACATGCTGTGCTTTTGAGAACAACTGAAGCACTGTCCCCGCCCCACCTATTGAACATTAAAAAACAGTACCAGGAAGCATATTTTGGTGGTTTCATCCAAGCCCTCCAGTGGGTCAAGCCTAGTCTGCTCAGCTTCGGAAGTGTCAACAGACTCATTTACTGCTTGCTCGTGATCTCGCTCATTGAATTCTAAGTCCTTCTGCTCAGCCATAGAGTTTAACTCCTTTTTTGAAGAATAAAGCATGACCGACAAGATCTGCAAGGACAAAGACAAGGTACAACTTAAATTCCATCGGAAAGCCACTCAGGTTACAAGACAAATTACAGACCAGATTTGCTTCTCTTCTGTAAGGCTGCTTCCTCTTCAACCTTTGGCCATATGCTCAGATTTTACTAGTTGATCAATAAAACATGAACATAATCAATAATAATATATTGGTAAGTGATGAAGTGAACATTCATTTATTGAACTGTACCATGGAACTTGTGAAACCAGATTGCAATGCCTTGGTCTCTTCAGCCTTGAAAGACGGCGTTTAAGGGGTGACTTGATCGAAGTGTATACATGGGATAGAAAAGGTGGATAGAGAAAAATTATTTTTAATAAAATAAAAATTATTTTCTCTATCACACAATACTAGAACGAGAGGGCACTCCCTAAAGCTCATAGTGAGGACAAATAAAGGGAAATATTTCTTCACCCAGAGGGCCGTTGGTTTATGGAATTCACTTACAGAAGAGGTTGTGACAGCTATCAGCCTTGATAGATTCAAGGCAGGATTAGACAGATTCATGGATGCCAAGTGGTTATTGAAACGGATGTCCATGTGCCGCCTCTATGTTGGTTAAGGTAGGTAGGATTCCCTTGAGTACCATTTGTTGGGGGTCAAGGGAAAGGGAGGGTTTTGCCTTCTCTTTCTGTACAAGATCCCCATGGACAATTGGTGGGCCACTGTGATACAGAATGCTGGACTCAATGGGCTTTGGCCTGATTCAGCATGGCTCTTCATATGTTCTTAACTCTTATTCTCAAAAAGGCTGTCTCAAAGTTTTGCTGAATATAATGCCATAATAGACTCACACAGTCTCCAGCACAGCCCCCATCCTCCCAATCAATTTGCATTGTGTTTAGGTATGCTGTGTGTACATCACTCCAATCTGGAGCAAAAAGGCTAGTGACACATCCATTTAACATTCCTTAGTTGAAGCACAATTAGAATGATTGAAATTATGAAGAACACAAAACCGCAAGAATGAGAAGGAACTGCTGATGTGCAGAATAATTCAAATAACTGAGTACATAGGGGAAAACTTGCCCAGCAGCATAAATGCATTGTTATGTTACCTCCAAGTCTTACCTCCAAGTCTCTCAGAAGCCAAGTCTTACTGAAGCCTGTTCCTTTGCTACATTTCTTCACCAATAGCTTAAGCAAACCAGATTGCAGAAAGGCTGTGCGGATTTCTTCAAAAGCATGTGTCTGTTGATCATAGGAAAAAATAGCAACTGTTAACACTTTGACTAAGAATGATTACTTATCGGGTAATCTCAATCTCAGCAAAGTTAAAATGGGTGGACTTCAACTCCTGGAATTCCCTGGGCAGAATGCTGGGGATTTGGGGGAATTCATATGTCTTAATACAGTTGAGTTCACGTATCTTAACAATGTTGAGTTTGAGACATACTGGTTTATATCATAGCTGTCAAATTTGTGGCCCATGGACCGAATGCATAACGCACTGGCCACGCCCACGCCGAGTTTAGCAAAGGGAAAAAAAGTTGCAGGTTGTCACATGATGATGTGAGTTTGACACACTTGGTCTATATGGACTGATTTTTTCAGTCCATATATAAATCTTGTTAAAAGATTTCTTACATGAGAAAGACACTGAACATGTGAAGATCATAGTTTACAGTATTATAGAGCACTGTTCCTTGCCAAAGAAACAAATAATGTGTTATATAGTATTCCTGATCAAGAAAACAATCTTGGATTGCAATGCTTGTGTGCTAAATTATAAAGATTGAAAATAACTTTGTAGAAGGGTGAAAGGGGTTTTGGCTGCTGGCTTTTGTCTTAACTGTAACATGAATCTCAGCAACTGGTTAGGTCTCACAGAGTCGGCCTTCTCCAGGTCCCATCAACTAGACAATGTCGTTTGGCGGGACCTAGGGGAAGAGCCTTCTCTGTGGGGGCCCCGGCCCTCTGAAATCAGCTCTCCATGGAGATTCGTACTACCCCCACCCTCCTCGCCTTTCGTAAGAGCCTTAAGACTCATTTATGTCGTCAGGCATGGGCCGATTAGATCTTAGCCTCTGGCCAACAAATAACTGTATGATGTTGTATGAATGAGTGTGACTGATTTTTAATACAATTAGGGATTTTAGATAGCTATGTAATTTTAGGTTAATTGGATTGATTTTATTGTAATTTGTTTTTTGTATGTTGTAAGCTGCCCCAAGTCTTCGGAGAGGGGCGGCATAGAAATCCAATAAATAAATAAATAAATTTTGATAATTAAACAATAGCAACATTCTTAAGTTGTATTCTGTCACGGCCAAATTGTGTTTGAGTGGCATGCATGTTCAGTATGTTGAGTGGACTGCTTGCTTTGCAGGTTTTTAATTGTTTTTTTTAATTGTTTTAATATTTAATATTTGACTTCTTTTATTATTGTAATGTATTTTTATATTGTTGAAAGCTACCTCGAGTCCCATTGGGATTGGGTGGCATAGAAGTCGAACAAATAAATAATAAATAAACAACATGCCCTCATCACCTCGAGGTTCGACTACTGTAATGCTCTCTACATGGGGCTACCTTTGAAAAGTGTTCGGAAACTTCAGATCGTGCAGAATGCTCCGCAGTTTGCATTGGTTGCCGATCAATTTCCGGTCACAATTCAAAGTGTTGGTTATGACCTATAAAGCCCTTCATGGCATCGGATCAGAATATCTCCGAGACCGCCTTCTGCTGCACGAATCCCAGCGACCGATTAGGTCCCACAGAGTGGGCCTTCTCCGGGTCCCGTCAACTAAACAATGTCAGTTGGCGGGCCCCAGGGGAAGAGCCTTCTCTGTGGCGGCCCCGACTCTCTGGAACCAACTCCCCCCAGAGATTAGAACTACCCCCACCCTCGCCTTTCGTAAACTCCTCAAAACCCACCTTTGCCGTCAGGCATGGGGGAACTGAGATATCTCCCTCGAACCTATAAAATTTATGTATGGTATGTTTGTACGTATGTCTGCTTAATAATGGGGTTTTTAAAATATTTTAAATTGTAAATTATTAGATTTGTTATGAACTGTTTTATTCTGTTGCGAGCTGCCCCAAGTCTACGGAGAGGGGGCGGCATACAAATCCAATCAATCAATCAATCAATCAATCAATCAATCAATAAATGATAGATAGATAGATAGACAGACAAACAAACAAACAAACAAACAAACAAACAACAAAATGGCTTCTTCCGGTTCTGTAATTTTATGTTTCTTTGTCAGAAATCAGCAGTGATCTTTCATCTATGTCCTCCTCCCACACAAAGATTTATGTAATTCTGGGTCATAAGATGCCTTGGGATTCTTTGTCCATTTTTGTACCTTAAGTGTTCTGTAAAGTCCCTTCAGAGCAAGAGATAAAACCCACGTTGCTTCCACTGCCTCTGCAAAGTTACTCTCAATGCTGGTCTGGAGAAGATGGCTAGTTATAAACACAAAATGTTGGAGATACTGGCGGAGCTGGCCCTGAGACTCCGCATCATCTTGCTCACATGGCTTAATCAGCTGGAGATCTTTTACTAGAACAGAAATAGATGAATACACAGGATTTCAGTTGCCAGCTGTCCTGGGTTCAGCTCTGTTTACTTAAGTCTGGCCCTGGCTTTAGCATGATGCAATGTGAAAAAAATACAGTACAAACTTTTTTTTAAAAAATGTTTTCAATCCATCTCAAAAATAAACTCTTTAAAGAATTGTGGTTTTTTTTACATCCACAGAAGGATGAAGTAGCCAGAATATAAATTAAGAATAGGCTTGTAGTAAATAATTTTGTCATATGATGCGCATTCAGCCACTTCTAATATTTTATTTCAATATAGATAGTTCTTCCTTACTGTCTTGTTTAGTGACCATTCAAAGTTACAATGGTGCTGAAAAATAATTTTATAACCAATGTTTGCATTTACAACCTTCACAGCATCCTTGAGTTACATGATCACCATTACAGTCAATGCATATTATCATGTTATTTTTCTCCGCACACATTTGCAGAGCAGAGATTGGAGAGGAAGGGATTTCAAGAGAGTAAGGAAGCACACAATGGACCTACTGGTCCCGGCAGCACTAAGCATGCTATGTAAACAGCTAGTATAGTTTGCTTGCTTACTTTTTGAAATCCCTTCCTCTCTAATAAATGTAAATTACAAATACTAATTCCTTTTTTGTTAATTTCCCCAGTATAGGGTGACCACTGCAATAATGTTTAGGAGGCAAACAAGTCTAGAAGTTATGAAACTAATAATTATGAGTAGCCGCTATATGCCAACTATTCCAGCACTGCATCATGAGAGGGAAAAAGGAAAGCATAATTGTCATCATGTAATTTTTCTATTTAGCCCTCTCTCTCACACACACACACAGACACACAATTTCTACATATAAGATGTAAATAAATATCCAAACATGAGTCACACAAACCTGCTTTCCTCTTTCGGGTTTTAACATCCACAACCACAGCCCTGTTCTTCTCGGTGAAATGCTTGAGGATGATCACATTGTGGGCCTCATTTGCATTATCCATGTACACTGATTTGCTTCCCATGCATAGAACCTGTAGAGTTGGAAAGAGACATTCAGACGACATTGGTTCAGTTAAGGTAGGTTACAGCTAGATTTGCTCTCTATCCAAACAAGCTACAAGTAAAACTATGATTTACTGGACAATTTGAGGGTGAGGATAGCCATTATAATCTAAATCGACATCATTTGCATCTATTTATGATACTGACATAATTACATACACGTGTACATTGACACAAATTGTAGTCCATCGATTTACGTGATTCATTTGGACTATACTGCTGTTTGCCCTGTTATTTTGAAAGAATGCCTGGCTATAACTTGTATCCTTTGCACCTGAAGTCCTCTAAAGTGAAATCAATGAAGTTTAAACTGTATGTCTTGGCTGCATTTTTACTTGCAGCTTCAGAAAGTGGCCTAGAAAAGCACATGCCTTAATATGCTCACCTCTGGAAAGCCAACAAGCACCAGCAATGTGAAAATGTTGGTATGTTTCAACTGGAAGGGAAGCTGCTTGATGCAGTGGTCGGTGAAGGCACCAATCACATCATGCCACTGAGAGGAGTTGTTTAGTGCTCGCAGAATGTCTGCCATGGTGCACGCCCAGTCCAATCCGACACGGCTAGAAATCAAGGGTCAGAATTAATTATTTATCTTCACATGTGCTCCCGCCTGTCTTGCATCAATATTGCTTCAAAAACTGCAAGCAGCCAGTGACTATTTTAGCTTCACTTGTAATTCCCATTTCAGGGCTGCCTTCTATTGGGATAGATCCTGCCAGCTATAAGGGACTTTTCTTGCAGAACATATTGTCTCCCTCATGGATTGTAATGAGCTGCAGAAAATGACTTGGAGAGATCTTTGCTCTAGGCAGGAACGTCTTGCAAAGTTTAAAAGTTAGTTCTATTTTCAAATAAGCTATAATACAGGATTACGGAGTCTACGGAGAGGGGCGGCATACAAATCCAATAAATTATTATTATTATCATCATCATCATCATCATCATCATCATCTTCGGCATTTCTCATTTCTCTTTTTCTTCCGTAAAAAAAAAATATTTACATTAGTACCACTGATAGCAATACCACTGAGACTCATATACTGCTTCACGCTGCTTTACATCATTCTCTAAGTGGTTTACAGAGAGTCAACATATTGCCCCCAACAATCTGGGTCCTCATTTTACTGACCTCGGAAGGATGGAAGGCTGAGTCAACCTTGAACCTGGTGAGATTCGAACTGCCAATGCTGCAGTTGGCAGTCAGCAGTATTAGGCTGTAATACTGCATTTTAATGACTGCACCATCACAGCTCTTACTAATTTCTTGTGAGCCTCAATTTTTTAAAAAATTGAAGGCACTATTTGCTGCCTTTTAGGGTTTTTTGATTATTTGCTTTGTTTTCAGCCGCAGCCATACTTGCATTTTTTTTTTTAATATTCTGCCATTCCATGATAGTTTTATAACAGAAAGCATCACCTGGACATATTAAAAGCTTTTGCAGCTAAGCCAGAGGTGGGTTCCTAATGGTTCTAACCAGTTCTTTAGAACTGTTAGTAAACTGGTGATGACATTACAGAGCCAGTTCTGTGGGTGCCGCCATCTTGGATTTTTCTTCTGCGCATGTGCAACTATTTTTTTATTGCTGCGGGCCCATGCATGCGCATCTGGCACAATCTTGACCGAACCGGCAGCAAAAGGTCCACAACCCACCCCTGGATTAAGCCATCATGAAAACTGACCTGTCCAGGCAGACTGCTCCCAGACTAAAGAGGAGATGGGTTGTTTTCCAGCCTTCTGGCACTATGGAGCCATCACCAGCAGTCACAAGGCTATGCTTGGTGGAGAGGACCTTGTTCACAGCAGCATCCACTTCTGCAGGAGTCAGTCTCCGAATCAACTGTCCCAGGAGCCCCAGGGTTAAGTGGTACGTTTCATTTAAATGGCCAGCATTGGAGATCACAACATCAAACATGAGAGGAAGGATCTGGTCCAAGTTAACTAAAGACATTGTTAAGCCCTACAAAGAGAAAACAGGGAAGAATATGGAAATCAGAAGAGGGGATAATTCAACATATTTTATTTTAACTAACATACTTCAAAAGTTCAATTTTTTAAAGCTAGATAATTTGCAGGAGTTTTTTTAATTTTTGAACCAACTGCAGGTCTACTAGATATCAAACAATTTGAGGAAGGGATTGAATGTGATGTCCTATGAAGCTCCTTCCTACTTTCAAAATCTTTCGTGGAACCATTAATGATTCATATGGATCTTCTGGAGGGATTGCCTTTTTCTTACTTCCTTAATTACCAGGCACTTAAACTCCTTTACTGATTTCTCTAATTTGGATAGTTCCTTACAGATTCCAGGCGTGGCAACATTGCAGCTAGTAACCCGAGAATCCTCTTCTGGGAACATTCAGCAAATATTTCCTCTTGACAAAGCATTACTTTTTCTTCAGTTTGGGTTGGAAGCAAAACATCAGAAGCTTCAACATCTGCAAACCAACAAAAAATTGCTTCCTCAAATTATGCTTAGTAATATTACAATCACTGCAGATTTACAATGCATCAATTCAATCTTCATAATAGTGAACTATTCCTCATTATACAGTATATAACATATTAAAATGGGTTACTGTTATTCCAAAATGAATATTATTTCCATGTTTATAAAAGGTAGTCCTTGGTGAACAGCCTTCATTGAGTCTGGCAACTCTTGTCAATAAACAACCTAGTCATGGGTTGTTAAATGGCACTTTCAGTTACCACTGTTAAGCAAATCCTGCACAGTCATTGAGGAAGGTGACTGTGGAAAGTGAACACAATAGGAAAGTGAACACAAGAACAAGGGGACACAATCTGAAGTTAGTTGGGGGAAAGATCAAAAGCAATGTGAGAAAATATTATTTTACTGAAAGAGTAGTAGATCCTTGGAACAAACTTCCAGCAGATGTGGTTGGTAAATCCACAGTAACTGAATGCCTGGGATAAACATAGATCCATTGTAAGATAAAATAGTATAAGGGCAGACTAGATGGACCATGAGGTCTTTTTCTGCCGTCAGTCTTCTATGTTTCTATGTTTCTATGATGTCACATGATTGCCATTTGTGATTTCCTGCCAGTTTCCACACTGATTTTGCTTGTTAACAACAATGAAGGTAGCAAATGGCGATCATGTGACTGCAGGATGTCAAAGTCATCATAATTGAGAGCCAATTGTTAAATGCTCAAATTTCAGTTATGTGACTGTAAAGATACTATGCAGTCTCCTTATCCAGTAGTAACATTGAACTGTGTGTCACTAAACAAGTAATAATTAATTAAGGACTATCTGTGCAGGGACTGGTAGAAAGGGAGACAGAACATGCTAGGAATTCAAGAATCTCATGCATCTACATCTGGAAGACTGATGATTGTTTTTGGAATTACCAGGATTCAGCATTAAACATATAATATACTAACTACTGTTTGTAAATATAGGGTATTTGGGGAAATCATAGCAATTTTCTGATTAAATGGTAGGCTACACTACACTAGTATCAATTTTCAAAATGTCCTTGTCTATGCAGTTAGGCTCAAAGTTACCAGTTTTCTAAGCTATGAATGAGAAATAAATGAGTGCCGGTCTGTTTGTTGAAGTGAATCAAGGTGTCTCAGTCACAGAATCTCGTTTGAGAAACCTTTGGTCAATTACTCTCTCAGCTCAATTTATGTCACAGGGTTTTTGCTGTAGGAAAAAGTTAAGATTTCTACTGTGGTTAGATAAAAGGGCTAAATAAATATACAAAATATTAAAATACTAAATCAAGGATCCTTTAAATACTCCTAACTACATAATCCAACCCATTTTACCTATGCATTGGCTTGCTAGGAGTTAGTATATATTCAGCATTATATGGAGGATCACATGTTTTCCAGCTTAGCATCAAGTTGCATTTCAGACAATCAGAAATGAGTTAGTGATATGAACATTCTCTTTTTCTTTCCACATGTGCCTTCCCACCCTTTCAACTTGCAGTATTAAATATGGATTACTCTTAAAATTCATTTTAACATTTGATATATTGTGCTTGCTAGCAATTATTCATTTTTCCTTGTAAATTTGCTAGTTAGGGTCAGTTTTTAGAAAATTTTAGGCAATTTAGAAATGGACGTATTTATATTAGCAGTGGACCAATAGTAATACAGTTGGGTGCAAATAATGTACATAAATAAGCCAGAGAATAGAAATTGAAAAGCAATTGCTAATAAAGGAGCTAAAAGGTAGTATTTACCTGGGCTCTCTTTTGCAAGGAAGTCTGAATTAAAAGCAAATGTCTGTTTCTCTTGTGATACAATTTCTTTCTTTGGTGGAAGACCATTGGAAAGTTTGTTCTCAATCTTCATTTTACTCTCTTGTTTAGTATTCATAGAAGTCTGAACTTCAGTAGTGCTTTCATCTCCCTAGGTCACAAAAACAGATTAACTTCACACTTTATTTTTAAGCAGTTACTGACTTTAAGAAATAAGCTATTTTAATTTTACCCATTTTATTTGCATCAAGTTTAACAGCATTGCTCTAATAGAACATACCATAAAACAATATAAAATTCTAATGCTCTTGTTGAAGAAATGCTCCTATCATTAAGCAATAAAGAGGATCACTCCTAATATCTGAACTTGCCATCTCAAGTTAGAGCTCTCCAGATATTGTATGTGGGGTCTGTAATTCTGAGTTAGCAAAGTCGTCAGATTTGGAGAACTGCTGTGGCAGCACATCTTGAGCATTCAGAGTTAAAGAAGGTTGTTTTGAATGAACACCTATTCTCCTAGGTCAAGAGTCCCCAAGGTTTGGCAATTTTAAGATTTGAGTACTTCAACTTCCAGAATCCTCTAGCCAGCATAGCTATCTGGAGAATTCTGGGAATTGGAGTCTACAAGTCTTAAAGTTGCTTACTTGTCCAGTGGTTAAGGAACTAGGCTATAAAACACGAGAACACATATTCTTGTTCCACCCAAGGCATGAAAGTCAGCTGGTGACTTTGGACCAGTCACTTTCTCTCAGCCCAATCCACCTCACAGGGTTGTTGTAGGGAAAATAGAAAGAGGAAAGAACATTAAGTATGTTCTTCTGCCTTAAGTTATTTATATAAACAGGATAAAAAAAATCTAAAACAAAATAATTTACAGAGTCCATCTCCCCTCTGTTTGCATACATCTCTTTAATATCAAGGATCTGCATTAATAAGCAGATCTTAAACTAATCAATATATGTGTGCTTTAAAAAAAACCCCATTTACATTGCTGTGGATGACAGATTTGGGCATCTTGTCATTTTCCATGATTTCCTCACTGGCGTGGTTTTCTACGTTGCTATCTGAGGAAAAATCAACCGAGGGCATCCCATTTTCAGACAAAGATTCTTCTGGCAACATGCTAAGCAGAGTTTGACTTTTCAGACCTGGATGCAAAGAGATAAAGTTTAGATGTTCAAAACAGGTTAAAAACAGCCTGAATTCAGGATTCGCCCCAATCAATAAATTTCCAAAAGACGGCATACATCATGGAACTGGCTCTACCACATATCTACTGTATCCTTACTCTTACTTGTACAGTGATCCCTTGATTATCACGAGGGTTCCGTTCCAAGACCCCTCGCGATAATCAATTTTTCGCGATGTAGGGTTGCGGAAGTAAAAACACCATCTGCACATGCGCGCCCTTTTTTTCATGGCCGCGCATGCGCAGATGGTGGAGTTTGCGTGGGCGGCGGGGAAGACCCAGGGAAGGTTCCTTCGGCCGCCCAGCAGCTGATCTGCTCGGCAACGCAGCGAGGAGCCGAATCGGGGTTTCCCCTTTGCGTGGGCGGCGGGGAAACCCCGATCTTCGTCTGCTCGCTGCTGCTGCGGCCGCCCAGCAGCTGATCTGCTCGGCAGCGCAGCAGCAGCGAGCAGACGAAGATCGGGGTTTCCCCGCCGCCCACGCAAAGGGGAAACCCCGATTCGGCTCCTCGCTGCGCTGCCGAGTGGATCAGCTGCTGGGCGGCCGAAGGAACCTTCCCTGGGTCTTCCTCGCTGATGCCCCCGCTCGCCCGCCGCCCGCCGGCCAGCAAGAGGGGGAGAGATAGAGAAAGAGAGAGAAGGAAAGAAAGAGATGAGAGAGGGAGGAAGAGAGTGTGAGAGAGGAAGAAGCAAGATAGAGAAAGAGAGAGAGAAAGAAAGATGAGAAAGGAAGGAAGAGAGTGACATCATCGGGTGGAAAAATCGCGATATAGCGTTTCGCGAAGAACGAGATCGCGAAAATCGAGGGATCACTGTATATATACTCTGTTCTATTTTATTCAAGCTGACAGGAACGGGTAATGTGAGAGATATATCCTCCTCAAAGTGGAAGTTCCTTTATCCAGCCATCCTGGAAAACTTTTACCTCATCTGGAGTTATTTCAGAGGATCCGGGATGAAGTGGATTGCCTAGTTTCCTTTCAGGCATGAAGCCTGGACCTGGGTCAGAAACTGCATTACTTACTGTTGTGGATGGGATGCAAAAAATGTGAATGGTGGGTGGGAACATGGCTCTCCTCATCCTGCTTGATTCTCAGCAGTATTAAATATAATTGCTCATTAAAAGTTAAAATATGAGTATTAATAGTAGAATTATAAGGATTGAAGGATTGAAAAAGAATTGAAGGATTGAAGGATATGAATAAGAATGTATATATATATATTAAATGCTTGAAGGATTATAATAGGTATTAGAAGTGCATACAGAAATACTGAATAATGAAAAAAGGAAGGATCATGATAAGGGAAGAGGGGGAAAAGGGGGCTAAAATAGAAGTAAGAGGGAAATAATAGTAAAAACAGATACTAAAATGTCACAATGTATGAAGAATCATGAGAAGGTTTGGAACTGAAGGATGATAGCAAAATTTATGTGTCAGTACAATTAAAAATGGAAATGAAATATAATTATTAGGAATAATATTATTATGTTTATTTGTATTGAAATGTATGGTATCCAGGTTATTACACTATTCACGCACTGAGATATATAATAATAATAATAATAATAATAATAATAATAATAATAATAATAACAACAACAATAATAATAAACACAAACAAACAAACAAACAAACAAACAAATATCATTGCTCATGAAGTTTGGACCACCAGTGAGGTCATGCTGAATTTTCTTGCTGAATTCTTGTTGCAAGAATTGGAAAAAATGAACTTACTACAAGAGAATTTTCACGTCAGAAATGGTGGTTAACAGAAATGGAAGGTCAACCATCACTAGCAGCAACTAAAGTTTTCTTAAGGCAAGACAAGCATCCCAGAGTTACGGGTACAACAATAATGGCAAGAGGAGTCAAAACATTTTGTGTCATAAAAGGGAAAAAATGAGCTCCTTTTTGTTCCACAGAGAAACCTCAGCATTTAACGTGATCATTAATCTACCACTTGTGGAATAATTTGAAAGTATCTGTGTGGATAGCATAAATTCCTAATTCCTATTATTTTTATATGACTAAGTTTAACAGAAACCGCTTAAGGAATCAACTCTACAGACTGCAAAGGCTATTCGGGAGGGAGTCAATTCAGATAAGGTTGATCTGGAATGCTGGAAGAAGATATGTGATGAACATATTTCTTGGTGGACAAATACCCTTCATGTCTGTAGACTCTTATGTCTACCAAAGCTGTGCCTGGACACGAATGTTATATATTTTGGATTCCAATAGCCATCATGTCCGTCTACCATTTCAGGCTAGGAAACCATGAGTTCTAACACTGCCTTTATAGTAAGGTTACAGTGACAGAATCTTGCAAGAGTGAAAGCACACCATTCACACCATTCCTTTTATTTTCCAGGCAACTAGGGTGTCAGGCCAAAGCCATATTGTATTGAAGCCTCTGACCTGCCACATTTAAATGCTTTAGAATGTTTCTTACTCTGGGAACTTGGCTGTATGTGGGCTGTAGAATTGTAGCCATAACTCATTCCTTCTAGATTCTCAAGGCCATCCTTTGTTCAGCACCTGGCCGGAAGCTGATGGGAATTGCAAAACATGCTGGCAGAAGATGTATGGTTCATGTAATGGACTTGTGGGTGGAGAAACCCTGGGGTTTCAGATTCGGGTTTCTAACAGACGTGCCAGCATGGCTCTACTAATAAATTGGAACTTTGAGGAATACTTTGCCTTGGACTCTGATTTAGTTTCGTATTTGGAACCCTGATATAGGGAGGATCCCTTCTGAGATGCTTTCCACACCTTTCCCCTATTCCTTTGGTGGGCTGAGATGTCTCATCTCTTACTTTTTGCTCTGGCTGGGGTGCTTCCTCCTCCTCGTTTCTCAAGGATATTCCCACAGAGCATTACAATATTCAACTCACCTTTGCCATGCTGCACTTTCATCAGGCAATCTCCAATCAACTGAATACATTCTTGCTGCAGAGATTTAGCATAAGCAATGATTTCTGGACCGAGTTCTTCCCCATCTGCTTGTTTACCACAAGTTAAGTCTGCGCTGTAGAGAGCCAAGGCAGAAAACAGGAGCCAGGAATAGTTGTGAAGATAAGGCTGGATGAGCCTGTGGCAATCACTGATCCTAAATGTCACCATTGGACACCTAGTGATGCTATGGGCAGGCAGGTGGCTAAAATGACAAAAAGAGTCTTTGTTATAAAAACTGGTTGATATGATCATTAATAAAAATAAGATATTTGCTTCCAGAAGTTGCAAATGCTCCAACACTGGACGTTTTTAAGAAGAGATTGGACAACCATTTTGTCTGAAATGCTACAGGATTTCCTGCCTAAGCAGGGGGTTGGACTAGAAGACCTCCAAGGTGTCTTCCAACTCTGTTATTCTATTATTTTTCCTGCACTCAGTTCAGAGATATCAGAAGCCTACTGTCTGCCATAGTGAAGAATGAAATATGGAGGGTTCAATCATGTGACTCACTTTATGGCAAGGCATCAGCTACCACCCAGTTTGTACCATCCAGTTGAAAATTTATTTATTTATTTATTTATTTATTTATTCATTCATTCATTCATTCATTCATTCATTCATTCATTGGATTTGTATGCCGCCCCTCTCGGAAGACTCGGGGCGGCTAACAGCAATAATAAGACAGCATACAATAATAATCCAATACTAAAAACAATTAAAAACCCATTATTATAAAATGGGTTTTTACATACAGACATACCATGCATAAAATTGTAAAGGCATAGGGGGAAAGAGTATATCAATTCCCCCATGCCTGGCGGCAGAGGTGGGTTTTAAGTAGCTTATGAAAGGCAAGGAGGGTGGGGGCAATTCTAATCTCTGGGGGGAGTTGGTTCCAGAGGGCTGGGGCCGCCACAGAGAAGGCTCTTCCCCTGGGCCCCGCCAAGCGGCATTGTTTAGTTGACGGGACCCGGAGAGGACCCACTCTGTGGGACCTAACTGGTCGCTGGGATTCGTGCAGCAAAATTAATGATTTGATAGATACTAGGTTTTTGCTTAGATCACAGGTCTTCAAACTTGGCAACTTTAAGATTTGTGGACTTCCAACTCCCAGAATTCTCCAGCCAGCTATGGGAGTTGAAATCTACAAGTCTTATAAAGTTGCCAAGTTTGAGGACCCCTACCTTAGACAGAAGTGGCTGTTCTTGATGTATACCAAATACTGTGAACAATGTCAAAGACTATAGTAAAAATGGATGAAAATTATACAAGATTGGGATATACTGGAAGCAAAGATGAATCAATAGATTTTCAATTCTGTAAAGATGGGGAAGCACGGCATTGCAGTACCGGTAGTTCAATGGCCCACTCTGTCATGTGACTGGAATTCAGGCACTTGGCAACTGAGCTGCATTTATGGCTGTTGGTGGCATCTTGTGATTTTGCCAAAATGAATGAAATTTTCTTGGTTGATTTATTGACCACAGCAAAAAAAGGTTATAAAATTTGCTGCATGACCAACATGTTTTATGACCATTACAACTGACTACCTTGATGGGCAAGCTCCACTGTGTCATAAGTTGAAGACTATCAATATTGAAAACCTTTGCTTATGGGGAAAGGATAATTAAACAAAGTAGAAATGGAATAACCAAAGTGGTTTTCTAAGAAATTAAATCTTTTCAATTATCCCTGTTTGTTCTTTTCATCCTCCCCCTAATCATCTTTCTTCATCTAGCAAAGACAGTATAAATACATAGAGAATGTGACCAAGTGATAGGCTGTTATTTAGTAGACGCTGATGGGCCAGTACCTGTCGGAGTGCTTCTTTGCAGAGTAGCATCCATAGCAAAGGTCAAAATCTTCACACGCATTGCAGTTAATCCGATGGCCAACAATAATACCTTGGCAGTTATTGCAAGCATATTCCATGTTAACCATGTCATGACTGGCCTCATGACCTTCAGGTCTCACTCCACCTTTTAGTAGACAAATGCAAAACACATCATTCCATCATTCACATTGCTGTCCTACAAGTCATTCAGCACTGGTGGCTGGGGAATTCTGGGACTTGGAAGTTGCAACATTTGGAAAACACTGGTCTAAGACTCAAGCTGTCATGTAACTGGGAGCCAGCAAATGCATTGCCCTGCTGTCTATTTTCTTCCTACTGAAGTAGCTAAGAAACTACACCACAAAATGCTCTGCTTGCTATATAAATGTTATTCCATATTCTATTCTGATAAATTCTATTCTACTCCAATTACTCCTGAGAAATGAACAGGTTAAGAAACCAGTAGATTGCTTTAAGTCTATTTCACAGAATCTTATTTATTTATTTATTAGATTTGGATGCCACCCCTCTCCGCAGACTCGGGGCGGCTCACAACAATAATAAAACAATGTATGACAAATCTAATATTTAAGTAACTAAAAAACCCTTATTAAAAAGCAAAACATACACACAAACAGACCATGCATAAATTGTATAGACCTGGGGGGAGGGGATATCTTAATTCCCCCATGCCTGACGACAGAAGTGGGTTTTAAGAAGTTTACGAAAGGCAAGGAGGGTGGGAGCAATTCTGATCTCCGGGGGGAACTGGTTCCAGAGGGTCGGGGCCACCACAGAGAAAGCTTTTCCCCTGGGTCCCGCCAAACTACATTGTTTAGTCGACGGGACCCAGAGAAGGCCAACTCTTTAGGACCTAACTGGTCACTGGGATTCGTGCGGCAGAAGGCGGTCCCGGGGGTATTCTGGTCCGATGCCATGAAGGGCTTTATAAGTCATAACCAACACTTTGAATTGTGACCGGAAACTGATCGGCAACCAATGCAGACTGCGGAGTGTTGATGTATCATGGGCATACCTAGGGAAGCCCATGATTGCTCTCGTAGCTGCATTCCGGACGATCTGAAGTTTCCGAACACGTTTCAAAGGTAGCCCCATGTAGAGAGCGTTACAGTAGTCGAGCCTCAAGGTGATGAGGGCATGAGTGACTGTGAGCAGTGTGTCCAGATCCAAATAGGGCCGCAACTGGTGCACCAGGCGAACCTGGGCAAACGCCCCCCTCGCCACAGCTGAAAGATGTTTCTCTAATGTGAGCTGTGGATCGAGGAGGACGCCCAAGTTGCAGACCCTCTCTACTCCACAGGGTAATGGACAGACACATGGAATTGTCCTTGGGAGGCAAAATCCACAGCCACTCTGTCTTATCAGAGTTGAGTTTGAGTCTGTTGACACCCATCCAGACTCTAACAGCCTCCAGGCACCGGCACATCACATCCACTGCTTTGTTGACTGGACATGGGGTGGAGATGTACAACTGGAAATCATAAAGAATTGGTCATGAAACTAAGTCATAATTGGCATTAGACTCTATTGTATTATTGAATAGTTCTATTTAAAAAGAAATCATTTTTTTCAGGGCAATGCCCATTACATCACATCTGTCAGTACTGCCACAGAAATTGAAAAAAGCCCACCTAGACTTAATGAACATAGACATTTGGTTTCAACAAATACTCTTCCACCCTTTATTAAATTGTGGAGTTACTTTGTGAATATATGTGAGTCTATGTGTGCATGTCTATGTGTACGCATATATACCCATATGTCTTCCTCAAACTGAATCTGAGTATAACAGTGAAAGTTAAACTACAGTTCCATTATGAAAAATCAAGCTATGATACATTTTCCATCAATCTACCTTACCCAAAAAACATGTTTTACATAGATCCATATCATTGCATTGCAAACAGCGGTAACGATGCCATGGCGCAATCTCATCACACCCATCGCATGATATATCCACATGTAACAGGTCACAGTAGCGGGCAATGAACATGTGCATCTAGAAAGAAATAGTGATAAAACGCTGATGAACAATAAATAACAGGGATAGAGGGGGAGTTTTGTCATCTTCCCACCCAGTGAACACTGCAGAAAAGCACAGGAGCAATCAGATGGAAATGGGAGTCCAAGAAGAATGGCATCTTCCAAAACCTGAAAGTAATTTCACTGACAGAATTGCTCTGAATTTCAAAGGGAAGAAATGCATATTATATTCTGGTTTTGTTTGGAAAAGTTGTGTAATAGCATATCTAATCTCTCCGAAGCTCAACTGAGGTTTGGATACAGAGGGTTCCCAAAACCATCCTCGACATATGATGGTTTGCTTAGCAACCATCTGAAGCTATAACAAATCCCTCTCCAAAAACCTATAACCTGGTTTCTAAGTTCTGACTGCTATCCTCCCCTGTGGTAATGTGACTGCACTTTGAGCACCTGGCAAAAGGTCAGTAGTGGGTTACAAATCCTGTCACTACTGGTTCCCAGCATCCAGGGCAGGTGGGTGGAGCCTCCCACCACTGAACCAGGAGCAACACACCCCTGCAGCAGATCTATATTTATGGCTGTTTGCAGCTTCCTGTAATCACACAATCATTATTTATATTTCCACTGTAAACTGGCATTTACTTCTGGGTTCTAGGAAAAAGCCGCCCAGAGCAATGTGTGTGTGTGTGTGTGTGTGTGTGTGTGTGTGTGTGTGTGTAGCAACTAGTCATGTGATGATTTGCTTTATCATAACTTACGACCCTAATTGCCAGGCTATTATAGTCATAGGTCGAGGACTACCTGTTCAGAGATTTCTGAACAGATTCTTCCAGTCATACTGGTGTCCAAAACATTTAACATATGTAAGCTACAATACATCACTTTGTTTTAAAATCTCTGTCTGTAAAAAACAACAACAACAACAACAACAACAAACCAACGTTAATATTTTTATCTTTATTACCTTTCTCTGCTTATCAGGGTCTGCTTGGCTTATCTTGTCACACCAGGTTTCAAAAACTCCTTCCTGGCATTCGTCCATCCATTCTGAGTTTTGCTTGTAGTCAGCAAGTTCTTCTTCTTTGTTGCAGGGGCTGAGAACAAAGCATTACATTAAAACTCATTCAGAACAATGGCAAAGCCAGAAAGACCATCTCCAACAAATTTGCAAACAAAACCAAAACAGAAGAAGCTGCAGTTTCTGGTTTGCTAATCACTGTTCCCTACGTTGCTGCTTTTGAAATGTAATGATCTTAGCCTTTAGTATTTTTACCTAGAATGGCCTTCAGGCAGGAATTATATAGTAGCCAAAGTACAATATAGCAGCAGGAAATCCAGTTGCCAAGAGAGATTTTAAAAAAATGAAATACAACTTTTACATATGAAAGACAGACATGTCATCTTAAAATATGCATTACATCTTCTCTCTCACAAAAGATGAAATACCTCTAAGACACTATCAATAGAAAATCTAAATACCCAGAAGAATGAGCTTACCTGTTTGACAATTATTGTTTCATGTTTAATAAAAATGTATAATGAAATTTTATCAGCAGCACTATAATTGAAGCATCCTATATCTAATTAGAAGAGGCTCAGTGGCTTAAAAGACACCGGAGAAGGTCTATATTCTGAAGGTTCAAGTCCTACCACCGCATGACGGAGTGAGCTCCCGTCACTTTCTGCTAAACTCCTGCCAACCTAGTTGTTCAAAAGCATGTACAGGTAATCCTCAAGTTACGAATGTGATACAGCCTGCCAATTACATTTGTAACCCAAGGATGCATGTTAAATTAACGTGCTCCAATTAATGGTGTTACCCAGTGCATTTGCTAATTGAATGCACAGGTTATTAAGTGCATATGAGTATCTCAGGGTGGGGAAGACTTAGTGCTGGAACAGGCCACCCAAGGCCTCCCCGGATGCACTAAGATACATCACGTTCACTTACAATCCTTACTTACTTCTGCGTCATTGCACATGAGGGAATGTATATGTTTGTTTTTCAGAGATGGTTACATAGCTATTGCATTTATACATTTGCAAATGTCAACCATTTGGCTGTGCACGCGCATTCAAACAACAAAGCACAGAAAACACAGACTTATTAACCAATCACCCTGCAGGACGCACATCTTTGCACATCGTGTAGTTGAGATTTGAGAGGTATGCATGTCAACTCATTTGCCATTATCTGCAACTTATGCACATCCATCAACCCCTTTGCAGTGCACTGCATGACTAATAGTGAAGTCATAATTTTTACAATATTAGCACATTCTATAGTCATTTAAAGAATTTTACTTCATTTTAATCGTTCAAGTGGTTGTGGTAAATGACCATGTGGAAAATGTATATTGAGATTAGTATCATATGTGGTGGAGTTGTGACAAAATTAAAAGATACTGGGGGGAAATTCAAACATGGTTAGAAGAAATATTAGAGAAAAAAATAGAAAAGAAACCTGAATTTTTTTGGTTAGGTATAGCCCGTGAAAATCTGGGGAAAAAAATCAATTGTTTCTAATCCTCCATATAACGACAGCAGCGAGAATAGTGCTTGCACAACATCGGAAAAACAGAAATTTGCCTATTGAGGAAGATATAATTGAAAAAATCACAATGAGTACAGAAATGGATAGTTTAACTAAAAAAATAAAAAATATAGATGAGCAAGAGTACACTAACTGTTGGAGCAGGTTTTATCACTAGATGGAAAAAAGTAAAACCGGAGAGTTAATAAATATTAGGTAACATGGGAAGTAAATGTCAGTGAATTGGTCACAAAAGGAAAACCAAAAGATATACCAGAATAAGATTTTTGCCAGAATTCGATGTATATATATAAATAAAATTTATGTAATAGTAAATAAGTACCATTAGACTTGTGCTATAGGCACATCACAAATTGTCCAACTTTTATTTTAATGTTTTTTTTCTTTCTCTGTGTGAGTTTTATTGTTTCTATTTTGTGTGTTTAAATAAAGTTTATTTTTAAAATTAAAAAAAATTAAAAAAATTATTTCATTGACTTCTCTTTCTAATATTACACATTTTCCCGACTTACCAAATTATTTTGTCATGCATACTTATATTTTCTTGTGACATGGTGAGGAGGAGACGTGGTAGCTGAATATCAATGAAGAAGGAAAGATCGTTTGCTTCCCAGCCCATATCCAAAAAGTGAAGGAGACATGTCTGCACACAGGACAAGGCAGGCAGTAATGATCTAAACAAATAATAATAATTCATTGAGATTGAGTGCTGTTATAATGTATAATTTAGCCACCAGGAAGATTGTATAATAGATGCCAACTAAGATGGCTTTTAAGAGCAATTAGACACACTCTTCAGTGAGAGGAACCTAAATTTTGAAGCACAGGAACAGCCAGAAGCTGGCAGGTGAACAGCCTGAAAACTATTCTGTTTTAAGAATTATTCAGATGTAAGAAAATGGGGCTCTTCCACTGGTTTAATGGGGCAATGTTTATGATTTTGTTGATTCAGACTCTTCCCATTTAGTGCCTTTTAGTTGTATGCAAAATATAGCTTTCATTCTTTCTATATCAAGGTAATGATAGTTCACCATCTCCATTAGTGGAATAGTTGCCCTCAATCATATCAGTAAAGGTATACAAAAAAATGAAATGTCACCTAATGGCTACTAACATTTTAAAAATTTCTGAATCTTACTCCACATCATGATAAATTTCTCACAATAAATTGAAATACAGCAAAGTAACAAAAAAGACGCCACTGCATGGAAATCAGCAAATTTTTACATACTTATATTGAACATAACCACTCAGTCTGCCTAAGGCTTGATTAGTCAAATTTAATGCGACATGAAAATGTACTTCTGCAGCTTCGTCCATCTGAAATGTACCAGAAATAAACCATAGTTTGGTTGTAGTTTAATAGCTTATTTAAAATTTCTTCTAAAAGACAATACCACTCTCTTTCTTAACTGTATCAGTCTATGTCAGTGATGGCGAACCTATGGCACAGGTGCTATAGGTGGCACATGGAGCCATATCTGATGGCACGCAAGCCGTTGCCCTAGCTCAGCTCCAACGTGCATGTGTGTGCTAGCCAGCTGATTTTTGGCTCACACAGAGGCTCTGGGAGGGTGTTTTTGGCTTCCAGAGAGCCTCCGACGGATGGGGGAGGGTCTTTTTACCCTCCTTCGGCTCCATGGAAACCTTTGGAGCCTGGGGAAGGTGAAACATGAGCCTACTGGGCTTACCAGAAGTTGGGAAACAGGCTGTTTCTGGCTTCCAGGTTTCCAGGAAGTGGGGGAAGCTGTTTTCACTCTCTCCAGGCATTGAATTATGGTTTGGACACTCACGCATGCACAATATGCTTTTTTGGCAGCCGAGGAAAAAAAGGTTTGCCATCACTGGTCTATGTAGTTCTTAACTAAATACTGTATATCACTAAATATATCCAATGCTATCACTAAATATATCACTAAATCAAGTTTATGTAGTATAGAAATTGATCTAGATATTAACTGAACTGTGAAACAACCAAATCCTGCTTAATTAAGACCTGCTTTAATGCTTGCAATGCAGCTTTCTGAAAGGAACATCGAATTTTCAGGAACTCTCTAGGACAAAATTTAATCTGATAGACCAAGACAGTCCAGCTGATTTTATAATAACTCACTGATTGAAATAGTTTCCATGAATAATATAATCAAAAGATGCAGATGACTGGCCCTGTGAATTAACAGTCTTACAGCAACTGAAAAAAAAAATATTCCCAGAGAAAACAGTATTAACGTTCTCAGAGAAACGGATCCCTTTTTTCTCATCCAATACAAACAATACATGGTGATTTTATTTATACATTTTTTTTTTAGTATTCATTCAAGATAGCTCTGAGAGGCTAACGATCAGATACATCATTTTTAAAAAGTTGAATAAAAATTCATATAAAAATAATAAATATCTCAAAAAGTTTCAGAAGAATATATGTACAGTGATCCCTCGATTTTCGCGATCTCGATCTTCGCGAAACGCTATATCGCGATTTTTCAGAAAATATTAATTAAAAAATACTCCACGGTTTTTTTGCTATTTTTCCCACCCGATGATGTCACTCTCTTCCTTCCTTTCTCATCTTTCTTTCTCTCTCTCTTTCTCTATCTTGCTTCTTCTTCTCTCACACTCTCTTCCTCCCTCTCTCATCTCTTTCTTTCCTTCTCTCTCTTTCTCTATCTCTCCCCCTCTTGCTCTCGAGCGGCGAGTGAGCGGCCGGGCGAAGGGCGGGCGAAGGGCGGGCGAGCGGCGAGCGAGCTGACATTCTTCATCAGCGGGGGCAGAATTGCACAAGCGTTTTGTTGAGGAAAATTGCCTCAGTTTTAAACGCGAGGCTGCAAAAGAGGGAAGCCTCCGGCGCGCCGTTTCCTAAACCGCGCACACACAGAGGCGCCGGAACACCCGGGTGGCTCCGAAGCCGAGGCGCCCGGGAAGCCTCCCATCAACCCAGAGGGCCCAAGAAACCCGGCCCGCTTAGGCCGCTCAGCGGAGAGGCCAGCGCAGCCGAGGCGCTGCGGGGAGCCGCCTCCACCTCCGCTACTACTACTACTCCCGCCGCCGTCCCCTCCCAGCCAGGCAACACGAAGCAGCAATGCGGCTCCCCAGGCTCGGTCCCTCTGGCACTCGCCAGGGGACGCCTGAGGGGGCTCCCTGAGGAAAGCGCGGAGAGAGAGAGAGAGAGAGAGAGAGAGAAGCGGGCGCGCTTTCAGCTGCCACCCCCTTAAAATCTCTTCTGCAAGGAACGACCCTCCTCTGAGAGGAGGAGGCGCAACTCTTTCCCTGCCAGCGACACCCCCGTTTCCCCGAGGCGGCTCCCCTCTTCTTTCTCCCACCCCCTTCGAGCCGAACGGCCGAGACGCCCCCTTCTTCTAGTTTAAAGAGAAAGCATAAGACATTATTAAAGCCCAACTTCGGATCAGTTCTTCGCTGCCCCCTTCCCATTCTTCCTTCCCCTGCTCTAGGGAACCGCACGCCCCTCATTGAAGGAGCAGCAGACAACCAGACAGACGCCTGTCTCCCTCCCTTTTCGGGTGCCTGTCTCCCTCCCTTTTCGGGTGCGGAGCCCCTCAAGTTGCCTCACGGGGAGGCGGCGGGAGAAGGAGAACTCCGGCTAAGCCAGGCTGTCTCTCTCTCTCTCCCCCGTTTCGGTCTTCCCGGCATCAGTGCCTTCGCCTTCCTCCCCCGACAGCGCCGCGCGCAAGCTCGGGTTATCCGACAGCCGGGAGCGTCCCTCTTGCTACCCACCTCTGAAATAAAAGTGAGCGAGCGGCTGGGCGAACGGCGGGTGGGCGGGTGCCTACGGGGAACGTAGTGGATCGGGCGGGCGGTAGCAGCGAGGGCGCCGGAGGCGCTGGGGGGCCGGGGGCAGCCAAAAATGGTGTTTTTACTTCCGCGCCGCTACATCGCGAAAAATCGATTATTGCAAGGGGTCTTGGAACGTAACCCTTGTGATACTCGAGGGATGACTGTATGTACCCTATTTTTCGGTACTCTGAAAAATGCTCCCCCCCCCCCCTTGAAAGAGGGTGGAAATGTTGGTGCGTCTTATACACCGAATACATTCATTTTTGGCCTCCCAAAGTCCTGCCCCCACATCCTATTTTTGCGAAAAATTGACCCATTTGTCTCAAAAACAGGGTGCATAGAGAGTTTGGGAGGCCTGCAGAATGCTCCTGGGGGCTGGGGGAAGGCAAAAGCACCCCCATTTTTGTGAAAAAGTGTGCAGAAGTTTTGGGAGGCCTGCAGAGTGCTCCTGGGGGCCAGGGAGGACAAAAACCTTTTTTCTTACTTACCTCTTTGAAATCTTGGTGCATCTTATATGCATCTTATAGTCCGAAAAATGGTGCGTCTTATAGTCCAAAAATACAGTATACAAAATGAGCAAATAACATTTTATAAACTCTCCATCATAGAAGGACCAATGGCTACAAAGAAGATCAATTACCAAGATAAGCAATAAGATTAGAGAGTAATTTAGCATGCTTTATAATAATGCTCATACTTGTCACTGTAGTTGTTAAATCCTTCCAAAGCATTGACCAAGAAATGAAGCAGCTGGTAGAAGGATTCCCGTATTTCTCGGTGTAATTCAGCCCCACAGCCTTCTAAGTGTCCAAAATAGCTGAAAACAAACAAACAAGCATACAAACAAATTAAGGCTGGCTGGTGAACTACATCATAAGCCTTTCACTGGGTGATACCTACATTCCATACATTTATATGGATATGGGGTTAAGACATTCCATGGACAAGTGGACATTCCAAAGCACACCAGCTTAATTATGTGTGGTCTAAGTTGATCAAATGTCAGGAAAATGGTTTTTTCACCATGTCTTACTTTGTGAAGTCTTTCTGGCAAGCTAAAAGCTCCAGCAGGAAAATTATGCAAGGGGGAACAAAACAGTGAGGTTGGCTGAGCGATTTTAGGCACTGGAGGATCATCTTCAGCACTTCCAAAATATTTTTGGCTTGGGCTTTCCTCAAAGCAAGGATTTTCAGGACACTGTGAAGAAAGCACACACATATATCCAAATGTGATGACAGAATACCACCACCACTATCACAATTAGATGTTGGATGCATGGAACATAACTCAGAATTTACAGAATCTTGGTATGGAAAAAGCTACATTGAGTCTTGTCTCATGTTGTGGATTAAACTTCAGATTAAACACACATCTTTCTTCCAAATTAGTATAGGATAGAATGGCATAAATTGCTTATTCTGGATCCTGGAACACCTAAATGGTTGCCTTCCACTATTCAGTCAGGTCCCAAGTCCTGAGCAGCCAGTTGGAACCACTATCATTTTCACAACAATGCTCTTACACTGGGACTGTTGGAAACATAGCTTTCAGTTTGTTTGCCATATGTCAAAGATCAACACTACCTGAAGGAGGGCAATTTCAAGTGCAATTATGCAATTTCAAAAAGAAGTTTAAGATCCCTATTTGCTTTGTTCTGACATTAATTGGGGCTATTGTTGAATTTTCAAAGTTAATTGCCTGCATTTCTCTTCTATAGAGTAATCCACTTGAAACTATAAACAATTATTTTCTTGACTAAAACAGGGGCTTGCTTACTTACTTACTTACTAAGTTATTTATCTATGCAATTTATAGGCCACCCAACTCCTTATTTATTATTATTATTATTATTATTATTATTATTATTATTATTATTATTTATTGGATTTGTATGCCGCCCCTCTCCGCAGACTCTGGGTGGCTAACAGCAATATAAAAACAGCAATGTAAAAAAACAATGAGGCAATTTTAAGAACCCTTAATTAAAACATTCATCCATTCAGTCAGGACAAGTTGAAACCATTCACTATGTTTGAATATTAAAATAACTAGGAGAATATCTTCCTTTCATTTGCTCCTTCCCTGTTTAATATCAGGGGTTTGCTTGCTATACCATCTTTTGAATTCTTTCTTGACTATAACTTATAGGTGTAAACAACATATCCACTCCTGGAACTCTAAACAAAGAACAAACAATCAAATCTTTGCACAGATTGGCATCCAGGGTACATTTTGGCTCACCTTTCATGGGAAAGAGACCGATCTTTAATGAAATCCAAGATGTCTTTCAAGATGGGATATTTCTCCTTTATGCTGGGTGCAGGTTTAGAGTCTTCCATTGAACGGAAGGAGAGGAGTCTTAGCCGTCCACGGTTGAAAGGAGGCTTGCGGGTTGGGGTAGAAGGGGGGGACAAGGTTTCTTCTGGCTCAGAGTTCTTTTCCAGAGAACTACTTTGGGATGCTGAAGCCAGTTCCCTCTGTGGGGAATCAGGCCCTTGTTTTTTCTTGAGTTCAGAGTTCTGACCTCCCTCTGGGAAAGGAAAACCAGTAGCTTCACAAGCAGATGATGGATGCGAGGCTTGGAAATCTGCTTCTATTACAGAATTTGTCCTATGACGTTTACCATTCAGGCCTTGCCCGTGGTCCTCCAGGTGATCAGAGTTAAGACCTTCAGTCTTGGCCCGTACAGGCAAAAAATTCAGCAACAGAAGACTTTTCTGGATACACTGCTGGGCTACAATGGAAGGCAATATATGCTTTGTAACAATAATATAAGCAACTCTGGACCCTAGAATCTCAGACTATTCTTGTGATTTTTATTTACAAAACTGGAACACCCACCTTTAGAATAAGGCATTTCCAAGTGATATGGATGGATGGATGGATGGAAGAATGAATGAATGAATGAATGAATGAATGAATGAATGAACGATGCAGGCTATAAAAAGCAATACAAATTTCACACACATTAAAGTATCTATTACAAAAAGTAATTGGGTGAGTTCTGCAAATTTCAGGGTTGGCCTCAAGCATATCAGTGCATTGTTTTATCAATCCAAGCAATGGTTAACTGATGGTGAGCCTGGATGGTGTAATTCGAATACAGCCCCAGTGGCCAACAAGACCTTGGGACTACCAAGAGATAGAAAAGCTAGTCAATTGGTAAAATTAGCAATAGGGAGACAGGATCCTTCCTCAAGTTCGCACCCCAATTTATGGATACTAGAACGTACTTTTCTCATTTCTAATGCAATTTTTGGATTATCATTTCTTGTTTGGTTAAAGAGATATTTCCTATACAGAAAAGTATTTCTCTTTGGTGAGTTTTATTATTTCTGCAGTTATAATCTATCAAAGTGTGTTTTTGGCTATTTTTTACTGGATTTTTGCTGATTAATAAGGACAGATGAAGATATAGAGATGGATTTATAGAAAAGAGGGCAAAGCACACAATTAAGAGTTATCTGGTTGTGTTTTAAAAGAGAGTGGTAAGTTGATAATGAAGCTGCTTTTGGACTTTTTATGAGAAAGACAAATGTTTTTCAAAAAGTTCTTTGGGAAATGGACATATTATTAATAACTAATAGGATTGCAAAAAGAAGCACATGCAGAAAGAGACTTACCAAGACATTCTGGGTTTACCTCGCTCATCTCATCGGCCTGTTCCTCCTCCCCATTACTTCTCTGGCCCATGAGAGACTTCTGCTTCATTTCCAGCTGCAGAAAAGAGGTTTTTTAAAAAGAATTTCACATTTGCCTTTCTCAGACAATATCTCCACAAACACATTTCTTCACAATGAGTGGAGATCACAGATTAATGGGATTGTATTATAAATCCACATCTTAAAAAATATCCTATAAGAATGGGCTAAGTTTAAAAATGATCAGTTCAGATTTTGGCAAAGCACTTGATCTTTGGAAGTCAGATTGCATCAGGAAGTATATGACCTTTAGTTGGATAAATGGGTTAACAACATAATTTTCATGTCATTTCCTGCACAAGAAAGGAAATCAGTAACATTAGGAAAACCAATTGATAAATGAAAGATATGCTTGCCTCAGGTACATTTAAATGGATTTCTTCTCCTGGAAAGTTAGTATGCTTGTTGGGGGGATAGCACCCGTTAAACATGCTCCCTGACATGTAGAGCAGCAGTCCTCAACCCTTCTGGCTCTGCGGAAGGGAAGGGGTGGAAGGGGGGATTTGGGCACACCCGCCACTTCCACAAATAGCATCGTGCACTCATGTGCTTGCCCACTGCTTGCATAGCCTAGTTCCCAATGGATCGTGGACTGGTACAAGACTGCAGACTGGGATTGGGAACCTCTGATGTCAACTAGCAAGATTTTACGCTATTTTTAAATGAAGGTTATTTGGAAGCCCTCACCTCCTTTTTAATGGTACAATCTGCATATACAGTATGCAATTCCATGAGAAATGAATTTTGCAGGAGTAACTGCCCCATTAAAGTTGATTAATGCTCAAACAAAACATTAGGGATACTCAAGCATTTAAGCAACATCTGACCAATTCTGAAGAGCTCCAAAAGCTGTGACCACGTAATAAGGAATGTATGATAACATTTAGCAGGCCACTTACCATCCATATTCTAATCCCATCT
This sequence comes from Erythrolamprus reginae, assembly GCF_031021105.1. Lineage (NCBI taxonomy): Eukaryota > Metazoa > Chordata > Lepidosauria > Squamata > Dipsadidae > Erythrolamprus > Erythrolamprus reginae. Next base: position 402,350,536 of record NC_091950.1, on the reverse strand, counting down.
GCCAGCAAATATACTTGTGCAAAGTCTTCACTTAAGGGAGTTTTGCCACCACTATTCACTGCAAGGACAAAAAGAAGGAGATAAGAAGAGAGATCCTTTTAGCCTAAATCTTCATACATGGTGCAAATTTTTTCTAGATATTTCTTAAAGTGTTGGGAAAGCTTTGCTGAGAAGATAGTGAATTGACCTTTCTACCAACTGTCTTGGTCTATGATTTTATAGTATATCCAGAATGTATGTCTTTCCCTTTCATCTGATTACATAAGTATCAGAATGATGTGTTATAACCCAACACCCCTGCCTTCTAAGAAGATCAGGACAATCAGGATCACCCAAGGTATCAAAGGGTTTGCCATCTTGTGAGGTAGAAGAATCACAAAGTAACCTTGCAAATGCACCCTAACCAAATATGATAACCCCATTATAGTGTCTTGGAAACTGAATATATCTCAAAACATTCATAGGAGAATGTTCAATGGTTTACTATACTAAGCTTCCTAGAAAAAATGAATTTTTGTACTCCTTCCCTGCTGGTAACACTGCTGATTCTTGAAGCCATGTGCTTCAGGTTTTCCTTGTATATAAAGTGATGCATGTCAAGATGAAATAGTATTTTAAGAAACATGCAAGCTGTACTTTGCTGGTGAATACAATTTTCCCTACAGTTCTCATAATCCTTCAGCTGCCACAACCTCTGAATGTTCACTGTCATCCAGCACACGTGGAGGACATCATGCCACAAAAGGCTGCTATGTAATAAGAGCAGCAGTCTTTGTTATGAGTATATATTCACTAATGTAGAAGTTACCATATTTTTGCAGCTTCCCATATAAATCTGGAGAGAGATACACCAAAGCAGCAAATGTAGACTGGACAGCTTGATCGATAGTGGAACCAGCAACTATATCTGTCTTTGGGGCCTGTTTATTACATGCCTGTAAGAGTCCTTTGAAAAGTTCAGAATTTGACCCACTGAACTCCTGGGTAGGATCTGACTTTGAGAACTCAAGGAGAAAATTATGGCAGCAGTTGGCATCTGAGTTGAATGCCTAAGAAAGAACATCAGAAAAGATATTGGCATTAACTTCTACTTCAACCCAACTCCAAGCCTCTAAAGATTAATTCTATAAGCATTATAAGATCCAACATAAAAATTCTATAAGCATTATAAGATCCAACATGAACATTAAAACAAATAATATAATAAAAACTTTTAATCAGATTGAATAAAAACTCAGATGCAATTACAATTATTTTTAAATAAAAAGAAAGAAAAAAGAAACTATCTTATTTAGACTTTAAAAAGCAGGACTATTAATCCTAAAAATTAATTTTCTACTTCCCTAACTGAAATGGAATCAAACAAAAAGAGAAAGCTACAGTCTTCTGTCCTGGTTATGGGGGTCTGCTGATGGTTGGCTTTACCATGAGAAGGAAAAATCAGCAAACTAGCCAAGATTTCAACTTGGTTATTCAAATATCAGTAACAATGCCACAATTGACTAAAGAAAACAAATCACTGAGAGATAAATCTGTATGATCTCAGCACTCTTTGTGTTGCAGATTTGCAATTTTTTTATAAAAATCCTATAACTTTGCATTCTTTTCTAAAAGCAGATATTGTATGAATAAATCTTTGGTTTTATTTATAGTTGAGCGCTCTACTGTATTAGCCTACTATTCCAGGCAAGGAAATAAAAGAATGTCCGCAGAAACAAAAATTACATGACAACTGAACATGAACTCTGAAGATATTCTAAAATTAGCGTAGAAAAAAAAGAGGAAATTCCTCCCACTGTCATAAATGAAATCTAGATTAATTACAGCCTTCTCCCAGACAGATGTTAAACATGCTTTTAATCCAAACTGTTATCTGATCCCATCTTTAATCTTGATTACTTCTTTCTGATACAAAATTGTGATTTACTGCAAAATGTAGTAAATAATCAAAAGGCTCTCTCAATTGGTGTTACTCACTGTAAGCCGTCAATCTTAATACCTTTTTATTTTCCTGTTGAGTTTGACTTTGTTTTCTGTCCAGTGATTTTTGCTCAGAACGCATCCGATGCCTGAAGACAGGTTTCCATAAAGGAGAGTTAAGAACAGCTGTTGCTTCTGTAGGAGACAATTCTATTTCACTTCCTACTCCTGAAGAGAATAAACACTAAGTTAAAATAGCAGAGGCTTTATCAAATTTAATATATTTTAATATTATAGATCGTAGTCTACATTTACAAAGATTTCTACAAAATAGAAAACAGAAAGAAAATTCACTATAAAAGCCAGCCGATACATATAAAATTTTAGAAATTTGCACTCTTTGCACCCTTGCTCCCATTCCTTCTGAGACTCCCACTATATGCATTCAGTGTTGCCATAGGTTCACCTTAATGGCAAACCTGTGGCATGCAGAGCCGTCTGTAGGCACGTGAGCTGTTGCCACAGCTCAGTTCCACTATGCATCAGTGCGCGCCTTTGTGTGTGCCTCCCGCCGGTCAGCTGCTTTTTAGGCCTCTCCCACACATGTGTAGGGCACATGTGTGAGACACATGTACATGCATGGGTCACAAGTGCATAGGTCACACATGCATGCATGGGGGCTGGGGGAGAACGGGAGGTCACATGCATGCACATGGGGGTGGGAGGCACGCATGCACGGGGTGTTGGGGTGCGCAGGGGGAGTGTGCACATTGCATTATGAGTGCATGCGCACATGCATGTTTTTGGCACGCAATGACAAAAAGGTTAGCTATCACTGGATTATGGTGCTCTTAAGAACTTAATTCGTTCCGTGATCAGGTTCTTAAGTAGAAGCAATTTTTCCCATAGGAATCAATGTAAAAGCAAATAATATGTGCAAACCCAATAGGAAAGAAATAAAAGCTCGCAATTTGGGTGGGAGGAGGAGGATGAAGAGGAGAAGGAGAGTCGCTGCTGAAGGAAGAAGGTAAGGTGAGGGGAATCAAAAAATCCAAAACTTTAAGGCTTTAAAAAAAAAAAAGAGGGACTCTGAGACAGTGAGGAGGAGCATACGCCTCCCATACACCAGGCGTGAGGCTGCCTCCCATACACTGCGCCAGAGAGAGAAACCCAGGGGGAATGGCAGGAAACTGGCCGGGCCTTCGTGCCACTCTCAAATTTCCTGGGAAATTTTTCCGGGCTCGGGTTCTTAAGTAGAAAATGGTTCCTAAGAAGAGGCAAAAAAATCTTGAACACCCGCTTCTTATCTAGAAAGGTTCTTAAGTAGAGGCGTTCTTAAGTAGAGGTGCCACTGTACTTCTTTGGGGAAGTATAGTGGGGAAAGTAAAGCAAAGCACCAGAGGATAGCTATCCCTATTCTAAGCCACTTTCTAGCAAAATTATTATTTGTTCATTTTTTGTCAGGATGAAGTGTCCCCCAGCAAGGCTTACAACTCAAAGAAAGGGGAGGGAGGGAGTGAAGGAGAGAGAGAGAGAGAGAGATGCACATAACTTCAGACAAGATCATCCTTTGAGGATAAATGATTGGGTGGGATATGGAAACACAGAAGTTCTAAACAAATTTAGACAAACGACAAATTCAGCTCTGATGTTATTTGTTTCAAAGCTAAACGTATAGGCCAGTGGTGGTGAATCTTTTTTTCCTCGGGTGCCGAAAATGTGTGTGCGTGTGCCCACACCCATAATTCAATGCCTGTGGACGGCGAAAATAGCCTACCCCGCCTCCCAGAGGCCCTCTGGAGGCAAGTGGCCTGATTCCCAACTTATGGTGGGCCCAGTAGACTCGTGTTTCGCCCTCCCCAGGCTCCAAAGGCTTCTCTGGAGCTGCGGGAGGGTAAAAACGCTCTCCCCCATCCCCCTGGAGGCTCTCTGGAAGCCAAAAACGCCCTCCCAGATCCTCTCCGAGCCAAAAATCAACTGGCTGGCACACATATGAACATTGGAGCTGAGCTGGGGCAATAGCTCATATGCCAGCAGATATGGCTCTGCGTGCCACCTGTGGCACCCGTGCCATAGGTTCGCCATCACTGGTATAGGCATTTTAAAAATAAACATTGAAAATAAAAATTGCAACTCAGCAATAGTTTTCCGCTGTTTCATATCTCATCCGTCTCCTATCTATAAAAGCATCAAGAGTTTGAAAATGAAGAAATTTAAACTAATCATTACTCACCTTGTGAAGATTTTAACACCATACTCTGTGAGGCGAGGCGTCCCATTAACTTGGCCACAAGAAGATGCAAATCCAGGACCCAAGAAATGTCAACATCGGGCAATCCAGAGGCCGTGACAGAGAACTTGTACCCCCACTCATTATTACTGCTGTCAGAGTGAAAGAGAAACTGCAGCCGAGGACCAGTTTTGAAGGTCACTTTCTACAGAACAATAAAACAGTCCAATTTTTGTAGGTGCTAACACAAGTTAAGAAGAACAAATTAAGGTCAGACCTCAGGGATATGAATTTCTAGTTTAGAATCTGGAGATTACTCACCTTAGGCCACTTATCTGTGCCGACTTTGGTATCATAGCGAGTTTTGCCGCCTTTGGCATCAGTAAATTCCAGATAATCATACCTACAATTTTTTTGAGCAGAATAAAAGAACAAATCTTAAATGGGCTAATCTTGGCACCCTGTGTTTAATCTTGAAAACAATACATGCAACTGAGCCACATTTTTAAAAAAATTATGGATGCTGGCCATCAATGCTGCTGAAGAGGCCCATTATGATGTTGAGGGAAAACAAAAATTTGATTTGGAGAAAGTTGATATGTCCACCAGCAGGACAGCAGAAAGCCTACTCTCCCCAAGAATGTTGCTGAAAAGTTGCCAAGTGAGTTCTGCACACACACACCCCTCCAAATTAGATAGTTATCTTGGAGATAAGAGGACACTTGTCTGAGATATTTCCTCATGTCTCTTGGCCTGGACTCAGGCCCCTTTTATTTGACAATTGTCCTGGTAGTCCCAAAGATGCTTTTCAAAAGCAACGGGACTTCCTTGGTTTTTTCCCCCCCCTTGAAAACATTATTGCTTCTTGGAGAAGATAAATGTTTTCAAGGAAAAAACCAAGAAAGCTCAGTTGCCTTTTGAAAAAGCACCTTTGGGACAACCATGACTTGAGATGACTGAGAACCTCCATAGACATTTCATGGTAGCATCTCCTCCTGCTGTTCTTCAAGGCCATTCCCTTGTCCCTCTACAAGCACCCTAGTCAATATACCTCACAGTTTTTAACTAGATTAAATTGAAGATGCCACTTAGTGACAACCCGAATGGAATAAACTGCAATTCCTACAAAAAACTGACTACCACAATATATTTCTTTGGGTGACAAACATTAGAAGTAAAGGATTTAATGAGAGAAGTTGTAACTAGCGTTGGGTGAACCCGCTGGAGGGGGGGGTGTCAGGCTCCATCAAAAGGGCAATGGCCGGGAGCCGCTGAATATCCCTGCCCCTAGCTCTCTCATTTCGGTGCTCCCAGCCATCGCCCGCTTGATGGAGCCTGACACCTCCGCCCCAGCACTTCGCCTCCCGCCGGGCAAGAGGGCATGGGAAGCAGGTTCTGCCGGGCCGGCTTTTGAGGATCCTGGCAGGCAGCTTCAAGCGGGCAATGGCCGGGAGCCGACGAAATGAGAGAGAACTAGGGGCAGGGATTTTTGGTGGCTCCCGGCCATGGCCCGCTTGAAGCTGCCTGCCAGGATCCTCAAAAGCCGGCCCGGCAGAACCTGCCTCCCGAGCCTTCTTGCCCGGCGGGAGGCAAAGCGCTTGAGGGGGTGGGTGTCAGGCTCCATCAAATGGGCGATAGCCGGGAGCCGCCAAAATCCCTGCTCTTAGTTCTCTGTCATTTCGGCGGCTCCTGGCCATCACCTGCTTGATGGAGCTTGACACCGCCCTCCAGCGCTTCACCTCCTACCAGGCAAGAGGGCTCAGACGACAGGTTCTGCCAGGCCGGCTTTTGAGGATCCTGGCAGGCAGCTTCAAACGGGCGATGACCGGGAGCCGCCAAAAATCCCTGCCCCTAGTTCTCTCTCATTTCGGCGGCTATCGGCCATCGTCCGCTTGATGGAGCCTGACACCTCCCCTCCAGCGCGTCATGAATCCGGCCAGCAGCTTCAAGCGGGCGGTGGGCGGGAGGGGGAGGCAGGAAGGGCTCTGAGTCAGAGGCCTCCCCGCCTCCCCCTCCTGCCCACCGTCTGCTTGAAGCTGCCGGCCGGGAACCTGCCTCCCCCCCCCCCGGCCCGGTGTGAGGCAAAGCGCTGGGGGAGGGGGGAAGTCAAACTCCGGGAGTCGCCCCTCCTGCCCCCCCGGCGGCTTGAGCCTCAGAGCAAACGCCGAACCTGAACACGGACTTCTGAAAAAGTCTGGGTTCAGTATGCCGAACCCCCAAATTTGGCACAGACCTGAACTATGTAAGTTCAGTTCGCCCAACACTAGTTGTAACATTTGAGACAAAGTTGTACACCGCCCCAAGTTTTTGGATGCTGATGCTGATGCTGATATTGATGCTGATAATGATAATGATAATAATAATAATAATAATAATAATAATAATATGTTATCAGTCAAAACCATCCATTTGTCTTCTTACATTTGGTTCTAGATTTAAAATTTCTCACTCTTGAGAAAGCAGAGTCCTAGAACTGGTCCAACCTAAACAATCTAAGAACCATCTCCTTTTTTTCAGTAGCTTCCAGAATGCAGCCAATAAGACCAAAAGGAAATGTTAACAAAAAAAAAGCATTAATACAGGATTGATCAACTTGCCTCCGCTCCGTTTCACATCTTTCATCAAACTCTACTTCAAAGCAAGTTGCTCCTGGGCACAAGAAGACAGTGACATCATGGCAGTTGTTATTATAGTTATGGGGAGATTCTGCTGTCCATGTTCGTAGTACCACTGGCTGCTCCTGCTGCCAGCTTTCTATACCCATCTGACACAAATAAAACCACAAAGGAGGAGCAGATATCAGTTAACTCTCTGAAGCTTTTATCTAGGAAAACAATTGGGGCCACTTATGCAGTGGGCACATGAAAAATTAATCTAGACCCTCACTTTAGATCCTGACTTGTCTGATAGCTATGGGCTGCTCACTCAGTGATCCGTTTCTCTAATTTAAAAGCTGTATCTGACTTTCAAAATTGGATTTTCCTATGCTGATTGTCAACAGATCTTCATATGTCAGATAAATCTATAATTCAAGTGAAGCTTCTGTAATATTTTACAGATTTTGGCACATGCTTTAAGCAGGTCAGAGAAATATCAGCCACAAGTAGCATAGTTGGAAAAATGGAGCAGTACAGAGCTAAGACTCAATTAATGACTGAATAAAAACAAATTTTTTGGATACATCTTTTCATTCAGAGCTTGGTAAAGTTTACAAAGTACTTGCTCTTCCTATTTTTCCCCAATATAATATTAGCACGAGATAGTTGAACTAGGGGGAAAAAAACCCTGACTGGCCTACGAAGATTCTATGATTCAGAATAAACTAGGAACTGGGTCTATCACTCCTTATTTAACAAGCGAGCCACTACCCCAGAATCTCAGGTTCTCTCTCTAAACTCCCAGGAATGTACTCCACATATTTTCCTAGTCCTAAAATCTTTCAACAGCCTATCAGCATTTTGCAACAGATCCTGGAATGGAACAGGTAACCAAAAAGCTGAGATACCAGAAGAATATGTTCCAACTGAAGATATGAATTTCCTAAGTGCCCAGGAGTCTGTAATCTACTTAAGGACTTCACTATGAGTTCTTATCCACAGTGTATTAGCATTTAATCAAAAAAATGAAATATTGTTAAGCATTTGTATTTTTTTCTCTCAGGTTACCTTATTTGAACAAATTTCCGACTCTGCAGAAAGATCATTCAATAATTTTGTCAATGTGCCAATATCCTGCAGGAGGCTCCTATGGGGGATGTCTAAAACGCAGAAATCCTGCAGAAAGATCATCTAAGAGAACACACAATGTATCTGATGTTAACACTTACAAAAAGAGGCACCAAACTGAAAATAGGCAACTGCTGTAGGAACCCATTCAGCTCACTCACCAGCTGACGAACTACCATGGCAAAAACAGAGTTGCTTAATTTTTCCACAGTGGTTTTCACACTGTATTGAGAGAGGAGAGACTCTAAAATTGTCTTAATGTTTGACAGGAACTCTTGCACATCTAGACCAAAAAAAAAAAAAAAGAGCAAGTTAAATATCAGCAACAAGATTCTGTCACTGGGTGCCCACTAAATATACAGTGGTGCCTACTGCCTTTACTTATGAACTTAATTTGTTCCGTGACCAGGTTCTTAAGTAGAAAAGTTTGTAAGAAGAAGCAATTTTTCCCATAGGAATCAATATAAAAGCAAATAATGTGTGTGATTAGGGAAACCACAGGGAGAGTGGAGGCCCTGTTTCCTCCCAGGAGATTCCAAGACAGACCCCAAGGAGGCTTCTCCCTCCCTTTTCCAGTTACAGTTTCGGAGGCTCAGGTTTGTAAGTTGAAAATGGTTCTTCAGAACAGGCAAAAAAATCTTGAATATTAGTGTTCTTAGGTAGAGGTACCACTGTATTGAATTACATCTCTTTTCATTTTAAAACAGACTGACACATACATCACTTTAGAGAAGGGTAGCCTAAATTGTTGGTGAGCACTTATGATTATGTCAGATACATTACTCACATTTTGTAAGGATTTCTTTGGCAAGATGTTTAGATGATGCATCGCTGCCTTTAAGTTGCAAGTAACACCAAGACAGGAGACTACCCTGTACTGACCAGAATAAGGATGAGAGAACAGGGCCAGTATCTTGCAAGACAACGTCCTTCATCAACATTTCACACTGGGGAAAAATTGGTTAAGTTCAAAGCTGTTAGAAATCAAAATTAAAAATTAAGCAACTAGAATAATATACACACTGTTTTCTTGGCTGTATTGAAAAATTCCAGCCCCATTTTCTCAAAGAGTATGCCAGGTACAAATGAAGGCTTAGGGGTTATTTACCTCTGAGATGCCACTCTTGAATTAGAACAACTAACTAACTGGGGGAACGGGTATTCAACATCACATTTTCCCCATTTATTATTTTTAAATGCATCAACATAACAGAAATTGCACTTTTAAGTCTAAATAATTAATTAAAGAATAATTAAGTAGGGCAGACATTCGTTTGGTAGTCAATAGCCACTGAGATGAACGGATAAAGGATCATAAAGTGAGTGGGATAACATCATATAAGTAGTCTGAAAATGGCTATTTGGTTTTTCTAAACAAAATAAAAATTTGTGAAGCAGCATTGGATCAAGTTTAACCACATATTATCAGAAATCAAAATGAAAACAGTTTGCTGACTATCTAACATTTTAACTTGATCATAGTTCTTTCAAATATGTGTAATTATGATTAAATATAATTTAAATGAAACCAAATCAGTTTTCTGCTGGTTCTTTCTCCTGTTTGGGAAGGGCAATGATTAATTCAGATCTCAAATGTCAAATGTGACACTTCACCCAGAAAAATTAGGCATCCTTACTACACCATTACTTTACAATCTAAAATAGATTAATTTTAAAATGGTGTAAAATAGTGCTATGGTGAAGTCAAAGCCATCATTTGGAGTTGTAAACTTTGGACTGCCACAGGAGAATAGTATAATGGTCATTTTGAGGGGTTGTTGCATAAGAGGGAAAGTTATTAGCCACAACAAATTCCTTTCTTGAAGTCCAAGGTCATCCTTTGTTCTGCACCAGTGAATGTAAGGAGGAGGTCGATGGAATCCCTGCAACCAGACTGGTTCTTGTGATGAACTTGTAGGTGTGGGGACGAGGGATGAACCTTAACCTGGGCAGGATACTGGAAGGATGTTAGTATCGGGATGGCAATAATGTAACCAACATGGCTCTGTTAATAAATCGAACCTTGGATGAGAGATTTGGACTGGAATCTGATTTATTTCTCAGATGCTATTTGGGGTACTAACAGCTACTATATCAAGCAGAGGTTAATACTAAATACATATAAAGTTTCTGTTTAGTTTTAGTTATGCAGCTCTATTGGTAATTAAATGTGTCAGTAATTTTCTGCAAATTCAGTCAATATTGTCATCTCAAGAATATTTATTGCGGGGGGGGGGGGGCGGACCTGATACACCTATTCTGTAACTATTCTGTAACTATTGGAACATATTGTCAGAAGTAGACTTCCCAGAAACAATGTACAGTGTTTCCTCAATTTTCACGGGTCTGAACTTTGCGAATAGCCTATACCACGGTTTTTCAAAAATTATTAATTAAAAAATACTTCACAATTTTTTTCTATACCAGTTTTTCCCGCCCGATATCATACGTCATCGCCAAACTAATCATTTTTGCAAATAAATAACAAACAAAAAAATTATTGTTAATAAATAATTATGTTTATAAATATCAGGATCACTAAGTGTCTTATTCAATGGTGAGTACCAGTAATAATGGTGAGTAAATGGTTGATAAGGGAATGGGAAATGGTAATTTAGGGGTTTAAAGTGTTAAGGGAAGGCTTGTGATACTGTTCATAGCCAAAAATAGTGTATTTACTTCTGCATCTCTACTTTCGGAAATTCGACTTTCGGAAATTCGACTGCATCTCTACTTTCGGAAATTCGACTTTCGCGGGCGGTCTCAGAACGCATCCCCCACAAAAATCAAGGGAACACTGTATATAGGAATTATCACATCTATATGGAAAAAAACATTTTTAAAAACTACAACCTCTTTTGACATCACCATCAGGAGGGTCTTCATCACTGTTAGCACTTGAGTGACATCAACATCTGCCGAAGTTCCTTTATCTGGTAATAGCAGAAGTCCACCTGGATCCTGATCACTGACAAAGAACATTTCCATAATCATGTATTGTTAATTACCAAGTTCTCTAGAACAGGGATGTTGAACTCAAGGGCTGAGGGCTAGATCAGGGCCATAGGGTCTTTAGATCTGGACCACGGGTCACCCTGGAAACAATGAAGGACAGGCCCACAGTACCTCTGCTAACAAAAGTGGAACTTTCCAAACGCAGCCCTCCCAACTGCGTTTTTCCTGGCAGAGCACCTGGGCCTTTGCAGGCATACCTGAAACAAGTGATGTTGAGATGGCCATGCCCCGCCTGGCTATTTTTTTTAAATTTATTTATTTCGTCTAGCATGTATTAGATAACAGATATGAGTACAAGCATAACTATGAATACATGAAATGGATACAAATAAAAGATAACATTAGGACAGGGATGGCAGGGATGCTATGCCCACCTGCCCCTCCCCCGAGCAAACTCAACCTGGATAAGACGGAGTGGCTGTGGGTTCTGCCTCCCAAGGACAATCCCATCTGTCCATCCATAACCCTGGGGGGGGATTATTGACCCCCTCAGAGAGGGCCCGCAACTTGGGCGTCCTCCTCGATCCACAGTTCACATTAGAGAACCATCTTTCAGCTGTGGCGAGGGGGACTTTTGCCCAGGTTCGCCTGGTGCACCAGTTGCGGCCCTATCTGGACCGGGACTCACTGCTCACAGTCACTCACGCCCTCATCACCTCGAGATTCAACTACTGTAACGCTCTCTACATGGGGCTACCTTTGAAAAGTGTTCGGAAACTTCAGATCGTGCAGAATGCAGCTGCGAGAGCAATCATGGGCTTCCCTAGGTATGCCCATGTCACATCAACACTCCGCAGTCTGCATTGGTTGCCGATCAATTTCCGGTCACAATTCAAAGTGTTGGTTATGACCTATAAAGCCCTTCATGGCATTGGACCAGAATATATCCGGGACCGCCTTCTGCCGCACGAATCCCAGCGACCGATTAGGTCCCACAGAGTTGGCCTTCTCCGGGTCCTGTCAACTAAACAATGTCGTTTGGCGGGTCCCAGGGGAAGAGCCTTCTCTGTGGCGGCTCCGACTCTCTGGAACCAGCTCCCCCCGGAGATTAGAACTGCCCCCACCCTCCTTGCCTTCCATAAACTCCTTGAAACCCACCTTTGCCCCCAGGCATGGGGGAATTGAGATATCTCCCCCGGGCCTATACAATTTATGCATGGTATGTTTGTATATATGTCTGATTAATAATGGGTTTTTTAAAATGTTTTTAAATTATTAGATTTGTTATGAATTGTTCTATTGCTGTTGTGATCCACCCCGAGTCTATGGAGAGGGGCGGCATACAAATCAAACAAACAAACAAACAAACAAACACAACTTTGATGCGGCCCTCAATGAAATCAGGTTTGATACCTCTGCTCTAGAACATCCATTTTCAAACAACTAGAACTTGCAACTAGTTAATCTTCAGATCAGTGCTTCCCAACCATGGCCACTTCCAGGCATATGTATTTCAATGGGCAGAATTCTTACCAATGGCCATGCTGGCTGTGGATTTCTGAGAGTTGAAGTGCGCATGCCTGGAAATTGCCAAGGTAAAAAAAACCCCACCCTACTCCAGATAATGCAAAATTCAATGTCAGTCACCCCAGCCAGTGTGAGCAATAAAAAGGGGTGCTAGGATTATCATTCAGCCAATTTGATCTAGTGGTTATCACACTAAGCTAGAAAGGAAGAAAATGTGAGTCTTCGGAGAGGGGCGGCATACAAATCTAATAAATGAATGAATGAATGAATGAATGAATGAATGAATGAATAAAGTCTCACTTTAGCCATGAAAGTCAGCTCAGTGACCATGGGCTAGTCAACCCAACCTAAATCATAAGCTTATTGTGGGGACAATAGGAGGAGGAAGGCGTGCTGAATATTGTAAAAATTATAAAAGTGGGATAGAAACAAGAAAAAAAATATAACAAACATATGAATGGTTCAGGTTCTAAAATAGAGCCATGTATTTTTCAATCCTTATGGCCAAAGTTTATCTTTTTAAGTAATTCAAATGAAATTCTTATATTAATCATCTCTCTCTCTCTCTTTGTTTCTTGAATCAGGAATTTCATTCTGATGATCTGCAAGTTCATAGCACAAAATGACAGATTTGAAAATGTTAAAAAAATATGCCAATGAGATAATTCAGTCAAGAAATGTAAAGATTAACTTGCTTACCTAAAATAAGCACAAAGTGATTTGAAAGTAAGTTGCGCAGATGGCTTGTGTTTCTGCTCTGTAATATTATTCTGTAGAATAGAAAAGGCTCTTTTAAAAATAAACAAACTTTTGGCAACAGAAAAAATAAACCTCAAAGGATTTGTTGAGTAGATGCAAAATGGCACTGACGGAATTTACTTAACTAGATAGCGTTATTTACAACGAACATGTGCAAGATAAAATAAAGTTAATAAATATTACAACTAATAAAAATGTGTTGCTGGTAGGAAGGTTGAGGTAGATTGGACAGAAGTTGCATGTATAGAAATAATCTAATCTTTAAAATTACTTTTAAGTAACAGATACAACAAAAGCTACGTTTCACCGACCTACACAACATACCAGCATTGCAAAGAGTTGCTCCCGCCTGTTATGTCGATGGGGGAAAAAGATGGCCGCTCCATTGAGTAACGTGTTAGTCACTTCCTGCTTCAGAGTCTTCAGCGGTGTGGACTCACTGTCACTGTTAACAACTGTGTGTTAAAAAAGATAAAAATATGCTGACCTAATAAACCATTCTTAATTTCAATTCCTTTTTCTCCTGTTTCTATTATAACTTCGTGCAATCTCCTCTCATACTGGTCCTCCTCAGTTTACAACAACCACTGAGCCCAAAATTTCCACACAGTTCCCATAGTTGTTGAGTGAAGTTGTTAAGTTAGTAACGCACAGCTGATATCTGAATCTGAATTTCCCCATGAACTTTGCTTGTCAAAAGGTTGCAAAAGAGGATTGTATGATCCCAGGACATTACCACCATCATAAATATGATCCAGTTGCCAAGTGTTTGAATTTTGATCACATGACCATGGGGATGCTACAATGGTAATGAATGTGAAAACAGTCTTAAGTCACCTTTTTCAGTACCATTGTAACTTCAGTTATTAAACAAATTATTTTAAGTCAAGGACTATCTGTATTTCCTCTTTAAGACCCAAAAAGAAGATACCAATTAAAGGAATCTTTGTTTTGTAAGGATAAATTACAGTCCACTAGGTGTGCAACAATTTCAGCAGCTGTATCAATTTGTGATGTCTGCAAAAGGCTGGGAGATGTTATGACAACACCCAGCCCAACAGAAATCACCCAATATGAAGTGGCTTAGGATTCAAACTGGATGAATGGGCTCTAGCAAATGAGAGATTAAGTAGATATTACAGATATTCTTATACACAAGGTCTTTGACTTCTTTTATTCTGTGAGTTAGAAGGAACTGACCACAGTAAGAAGCTAGTAGGGAGACTATAAATGGGTGAACTTTGGATATAGTTAGTTTTTCTCCTTCCCTAGCAGAAAGTAAACTCAACTTCAACTGTCAGTCATCTTGGGATCTGAGATTAGGTATCTGCCACAGAAGCAAGGATCAGTACAGGATCCTTGTTCCCAGAAATTTCATAGCACGTGCATTCCCTTTCCCATAGCTCCTCAAAGAATTGCCAGCTACCCTGTTCTATAAATGCCTCACACTATTATATTAAGGGAAGGAGTTGCAACTACATGGAATCCATGGACTGCAGTGAAAGATGAGAAGAATCACCTTCACACAAATGTCTATAAAGCTCCTCGGCTGCTTCTGTACTTTCAAGGGTTGTTTTCTGAGCAGCTTTCTCAGTCTTTGCAGCCTTGGCATCTGATGTAAGCATTGAGAAACAACTCTGGAGAAGCTGTAAGAGCATGGCCTGGGCATCGATGCATTCTTCTCTTAGGCTACAAGGAGAAGCCACAAAATAATTGCTATGAAACTATGGTTAAGACAGTAATTCAGTGTTTAAAAAGCTTTCCCTAAACATAATCAAGCCTAGAACCTTATGTTGTGTAACTTCCTACAGGCCAATCAGCAGAAAGTCTGTATAACACTTGGTTGTGGGAGTTAAACACCTCTGGAAGGCCCTGTGTTAGATTCTGAAAAATCTGGAAAATCCAATACAGTGGTACCTCGTGATACGAACCCCTCTTCATACAAACTTTTTGAGATATGAACCAGGGTTCGGAATTTTTTTGCCTCTTACGAACTTTTTTTCACCTCACGAACCTGCCGCCGCCGCTGGGAGGCCCCGCCTTCAGACTTTCGTTGCAAGCCAAGCGCCAGTTTTTGCGATCCTGGGATCCCCCGAGGCTCCCCACCATGGGAAACCCCACCTCCTGACTTCCGCAAAAACGCGATGCTGTAGGGAAATCCCAGGAAGGGAATCCCAGGATCGTAAAAATGGGCAGAGTGGGGGGGACAAAAACAGGAAGAAAAGACTCATGGAGCTCAAGGGAGGAGAAAGGTGTGGGGGAGATGAGCAGAGTGGGGTGGGAAAAACGGGAAGAAAAGACTCATGGAGCTCAAGAGGGGAGAAAGGTGTGGGGGAGATGAGCAGAGTGGGAGAAACGGGAAGAAAAGACTCATGGAGCTCAAGAGGGGAGAAAGGTGTGGGGGAGATGAGCAGAGTGGGAGAAACGGGAAGAAAAGACTCATGGAGCTCAAGAGGGGAGAAAGGTGTGGGGGAGATGAGCAGAGTGGGAGAAACGGGAAGAAAAGACTCATGGAGCTCAAGAGAGGAGAAAGGTGTGGAGGAGATGAGCAAAGTGGCTGGGCAAAAACGGGAAGAAAAGACTCATGGAGCTCAAGAGAGGAAAAAGGTGTGGGGGAGATAAGGAGAGTGGGGTGGGAAAAAACGGGAAGAAAAGACTCATGGAGCTCAAGAGGGGAGAAAGGTGTGGGGGAGATGAGCAGAGTGGGAGAAACGGGAAGAAAAGACTCATGGAGCTCAAGAGGGGAGAAAGGTGTGGGGGAGATGAGCAGAGTGGGAGAAACGGGAAGAAAAGACTCATGGAGCTCAAGAGGGGAGAAAGGTGTGGGGGAGATGAGCAGAGTGGGAGAAACGGGAAGAAAAGACTCATGGAGCTCAAGAGGGGAGAAAGGTGTGGGGGAGATGAGCAGAGTGGGAGAAACGGGAAGAAAAGACTCATGGAGCTCAAGAGGGGAGAAAGGTGTGGAGGAGATGAGCAGAGTGGGAGAAACGGGAAGAAAAGACTCATGGAGCTCAAGAGAGGAGAAAGGTGTGGAGGAGATGAGCAGAGTGGGAGAAACGGGAAGAAAAGACTCATGGAGCTCAAGAGAGGAGAAAGGTGTGGAGGAGATGAGCAGAGTGGGAGAAACGGGAAGAAAAGACTCATGGAGCTCAAGAGAGGAGAAAGGTGTGGAGGAGATGAGCAGAGTGGGAGAAACGGGAAGAAAAGACTCATGGAGCTCAAGAGAGGAGAAAGGTGTGGAGGAGATGAGCAGAGTGGGAGAAACGGGAAGAAAAGACTCATGGAGCTCAAGAGAGGAGAAAGGTGTGGGGGAGATGAGCAGAGTGGGAGAAACGGGAAGAAAAGACTCATGGAGCTCAAGAGAGGAGAAAGGTGTGGGGGAGATGAGCAGAGTGGGAGAAACGGGAAGAAAAGACTCATGGAGCTCAAGAGGGGAGAAAGGTGTGGGGGAGATGAGCAGAGTGGGAGAAACGGGAAGAAAAGACTCATGGAGCTCAAGAGGGGAGAAAGGTGTGGGGGAGATGAGCAGAGTGGGAGAAACGGGAAGAAAAGACTCATGGAGCTCAAGAGGGGAGAAAGGTGTGGGGGAGATGAGCAGAGTGGGAGAAACGGGAAGAAAAGACTCATGGAGCTCAAGAGGGGAGAAAGGTGTGGAGGAGATGAGCAGAGTGGGAGAAACGGGAAGAAAAGACTCATGGAGCTCAAGAGAGGAGAAAGGTGTGGAGGAGATGAGCAAAGTGGCTGGGCAAAAACAGGAAGAAAAGACTCATGGAGCTCAAGAGAGGAAAAAGGTGTGGGGGAGATAAGGAGAGTGGGGTGGGAAAAAACGGGAAGAAAAGACTCATGGAGCTCAAGAGAGGAGAAAGGTGTGGGGGAGATGAGCAGAGTGGGGTGGGAAAAAACGGGAAGAAAAGACTCATGGAGCTCAAGAGAGGAGAAAGGTGTGGGGGAGATGAGCAGAGTGGGGTGGGAAAAAATGGGAAGAAAAGACTCATGGAGCTCAATAGAGGAGAAAGGTGTGGGGGAGATGAGCAGAGTGGGGTGGGAAAAAACGGGAAGAAAAGACTCATGGAGCTCAAGAGAGGAGAAAGGTGTGGGGAAAATGAGCAGAACAGGGTGGGCAAAAACAGGAGGGAAAGACCCATGGAGCTCAAGAGAGGCTCTTTTCGCCTTGCTTTGTTGGGACTGCCACCTCTCGATGTCACTCCCCCCACTCCTTCGCCTCAGCTTCGTCTGCCAGCAGCTTTTTTTAAAAAAAAAAAGCCTTAATGTTTTGGATTTTCCTAATGGGCTTGCACGCATTATTGGCTTTTCCATTGATTCCTATGGGAAACATTATTTCATCTTACGAACTTTTCACCTTACGGACCTCGTCCTGGAACCAATTAAGTTCGTAAGACGAGGTATTACTGTACTTATTTTAAGATTTTTTATTTTTCTCAACTGTACATTGATTTCCTTTTAACAGCAGCATTATGCCTGCTGATAATTGCAAATGTGGTTTATCATTTATTATAACATACCAATTTCACGTCTTCCAATCTGCTGATTTGATACACCCAACAGGGCACTGTGATTCTACTCACATATTTGACAATAGACCAAAACTGAAGATTTTGTTTACTATTAATAACCACCACAATGATAATCCAACATTCACCCAACTACACTGATTTTGTTTAGTATAATGGAAAAGGACCTACTTTTGGTGAAGTTTACTATAAAAATTCCAGAATAGCTTTAAATCCAGGCCTGTGAAGTCCAGATACGATTTATACCGCTGACCACTTTCCTTCTTCTGAACCTATAAAAGGAATTACTAAATAATAAAATGGAAACAATTTTGATATGGAATAGATTTTGCTGGGACAGAAAGCGCAGCTTTTAAATAGAATGAGCGGGAACTGATTTTGCATCATGCATTTGATGACCTGCTATTTGCTGAAATGGAATCCAATCCCTGAAAGCTGCATAATGCATCCAAAAGTCTGAAATGGATCATATAATTATGCACTTGTCATTATCTAGGTTATACCATATAGTTATTGAGTACTTCTGAAGGATATTCAAATGTTAGGGAAATCGAGTCTAAACATCATTAGGAGCTGTATTATCATTCTAGATAATCTCTTTCTAACCAGACCCCACTGCTGTTCCCAACGATGATGGAAAAAACTCAGAGCTTTAAATGCAACAGACCAAATAAAAATGCTTCAAATTGCAAATCTGCATTTTGAAGAGAGTGCAATCTCACTCTGGTTAATAGCAATAGCATTTTGACTTATATACCGTTTCACAGTGCTTTACAGCCCTAAGTGGTTTACTGAGCCAGCATATTGCCCACAACAATCTGAGTCCTTATTTTACCGACCTTGGAAGGATGGAAAGCTAAATCAATTTTGAGCCTGGTGAGATTTGAACTTCCAAATTGCAGGCAGCTAGCAGATATATACTGCAGTACTGCATTCTAACTACTACACAGCGACAAAGCTCCTTTAATAATTCTTTGATAATTCCTCTGCATACAGAATGGGTTTTATTGAAAATCTGCACCATTTTATATTGTCTTTCTGACAAGATCCTTTGTTTATATGAGCTTATTAAAACTTGTTGTCAATGTGTCTTTACAAAATGCTCTACAGAAGTTACAGTGAACAGAATTCCACATACCAAGTCTTGCGCAAGTTGTTGTATGAAGGACAGAGTTTTTAGAAGAAGAGTCATCCCACAAACGGTATCGCCATTTAGTCTGTCACATTCCCTACAGATTTTGTTTCTGCTGGGTTCTTCAGATGCTGACCGAATATAACCAAAGACACTTAAGCCTTGTACTCCGAGCCGTTCAGCTTTCTCTTGCCTGGTGCATAAGAACTTTATCATCAAGTACTAGGAAAGAACAGAAAATAATCATGAATCTAAACAATTTTCATTTAAAAAGACTAATTAATTTCACACTAAGATTTACAAACACAATCCTACTATGAAATATGCTTAGCTATGTTGTTTGATCCACTTTCAGTATGGTCCTTCCTGGCAATGTCTAACAAAGTTGAGATATAGACCACATTGATTTAATATGGATAGACAAAGCTACCCAGGATTTTGGCTTAGCTAGGAACAAGGAATGAACTGCAGCATTGACCCAATTGGCTCCTTCTGACAATGGAAGTAGCCAACCACAGACATATATCCGGTGGTTTGTTTATTAAACCATGTGAATAAGGAAACCAAGATTACACATGCTGAGGTGGCCAAAGATCTTCCTGGAATGTGCCTGTCAATCTCTGTGCTCTCCCTGCCCCCAAATTAAGACCAAACAGCACATTAATACATTAATATCTACAGCCCAGGACAACACACCATACCATACCATCAGTGGTGGGCTACTGTCCAGACGGGGGAGTGGGGGACAGAGTGGGGTAGCAAAAATGAGCATGCAATTGGCACTGAAAGATGTTGAAAGAAAAAGCAGGGTGTCCTGCATAAGCCATACCCATAGTGTGGTAGTAAAAATTGTGGTAGCCCTTCGCTGTATACCATACCAGACACCGGTCTTTCATGCTAAAAGGTAGGATTAAGTTTCCTGTTATAAGACAGGAAACATTGGAGATATTTAATAATATCCAAACCAGTATGTTTTTCTGTTTGCTTGACCTCCAGGACTTTTGGTTTGGCTAATAAGTCCAACCAAGAAGTTGAGAGACAGTATGGTACAGTGTACTTTTCTTTAAAGCACCAGGGTATTTGGGGTCAATTACTCTCAGCTCACTTCCTGTTGTGAAAATAAAATTAAAAGGAATATCCTCACACAAGCTATCTTGAGCTTTCAGAGGAAAGATGCCATACACACACACACACACACACACACACACACTCAGAGACAGTTTGTTTTACCTTGGATGTTCTACACTGTTGCATTTTGACTTCTACTTCATCCCATTCGTCTTCCATTTCAAACCATCCAACAGGATCTTCTTCTCCAAGTTCATCACATACAGTGCTACTTCTGGAAAACAGGCAGTATTAAAAAAAAATCAACTTTATAACTATGTACCTCCAGAGGGCTAGAATAAAGGGTTCCCAGTACTGAACACCTTTTTCTATGGAAGATTCAAAGGAATGGAAAGACTGACTGAATAATCAAAAAGCATTACTGCGCTAAGGATAGACAGGCGTGCCCAACCTTCTACTAGACGTGGAAATCCAAACTAAATCATCTACAACTCATTTCTATTTTGTCTTGAACACATTCTGTGTTCTCTGCGTAACTGAATCATCTACAACTCATTTCTATTTTGTCTTGAACACATTCTGTGTTCTCTGCGTAATGCGTTCCGCTGTCACACTGCTTTTACTGTTAGCAAGAATTTTCTAATACTCAGTTGCAGTAATAACTAAAATCCATTATTCCAGAGCCAGCATTTTGGGATTATTCAAACAGGTTCTGTCCCAAAGGTGCTTTTTCAAGAAGCAACTGGACTTTGTTTTATTTTCTTTGAAGATGTTTCGCTTCTCATCCAAGAAGCTTTTTCAGCTCTGAGTGGATGGTGGGGAATGGAAGCCAGCCAGTCAGAACTGAAGAAGCTTCTTGGATGGGAAGCGAAATGTTTCTTCAAAGGGAAAACAAAACAAAACCAGAAAGTCCAGTTGCCTCTTGAAAAAGCACCTTTGGGATAGCCATGGCCTGGATGACTGAGAATCTCCATATACATAAACAGGTCCTGATCCTTTCACACTATAAGATTCACAACTGTCTGTTTAGTGACCAAAGTTACAAGAACATTAAAAGAAAGAAGACTTACAACTGGTCCTTGAACTTATGACTACTGCAGCATCTCCACGATTGCATGATTAAAATTTGGCCACGTGACAACCAGCACATATTCATGATGGTTGCAGCATTCTGGGTTCACGTGATCATCACCATTTGCAGCCTTCCCAGACAGCTCCCAATAAATGCTGACAATGTGGGGAAGCCAGATTCAGCTAACAGCCTTGTGGTTCATTTAACTACTACCACTCCGAGTCCTCAGAGTGGGGCGGCATACAAATCTAATAAATTATTATTATTACAGTGATTCACTTAGAAATCATGGCAAAAAAAGTCATAAAAATCAGGCACAACTCACTTAACAACCCCCTTGTTTTATCAATGGAAATTCAGGTTCAAAGTGGGGTTGTAAATCAAGGACTACCTGTATTTTTTAAAGGCAAAGATATTCATTCTTATCATTCCTTTTTAGCATGATTTGTGCAACGTGACATGACAAGAAGCACAGGCTAGAACTGATCTTGTGGATCAGTTGGTCAGATGTGACACTTGAAGCTGGAATTGGCTGTTAGGATGGTGTCTTCTGTCTCAACAGAGTGCCAATGTTTAGTTTTCAGGGAAACTTCCTCAAGAGTCAAAAAGTCTGCATAGAAAGCCCCAGAATCAGTTGTTGGATCTTTTCAGTTAAAAAGAACAAGTAACCAGTGATAGACAGAGCTTTTGTTTACTGAGCTCCCGGGGAGTTACTGTCAATAAAAGAAGCTTATAGGCTAATTTAGTAAAAGGCAACTTAACATAATGTGTTAATGAGGCACATTTGCTTTAATGTTTTACCTTGTTTTTAAGAAGTGTCGAAAATCCTCTAGTTTCCATTTGTCATAGACCTCAAATCTTTTGAAATGCTCATCTGCATGAAATTTATCTGAAGAGGAATTGTAAGCAAATACCAGTCCACATCGAGCTCCAATTGCACCTCTCCGCACCTATCAGGGGGGAAAAAAAGGATGTTTAGCATTGCACAAACCAAGAGGAGAAAAACGAAAAAATATCTTCTGATATTTGCTCATAAAAACTTCATATAACTGTACTCTATGTAAATAATACTCTTCTGAACTTTCTAATTGATTTGAGAGATTATTGAACCCATTCATAAAAGTAGAGGATACACATGTTCACTACTTATTAATTTCATAATCCTCCTCCTCCTTTTAGCCCTTGTCTATCCACTGCAGGATGAAGGCCTCTTCCGCATGGTTCCAACCAATACAGTCCTGAGCTTTCCTTTGCCAATTGGACCTGCAACACTTGCCGATGTTGTCAATGCGTCTTGTTTTAAGTCTCCTTCACGGACACTTTTTAATCAAGTGGGATGTATTCTATGACTGCCTTGATCCATCCGCCATCAGTTCTTCTATGTGACCAGCCCATTTCCATTTCAATTCTTAAATAAAATATTATTATTACTGTATTATTATCGTTATTATGGATTCCCTACTCCAAAAAACCCCTATTCCTATTGTTAATATTTTATTGTTTTATTTAGAGATCTTCGAACTTGTCAGCTTTAACACTTATGGACTTCAACTCCAAGAATTCTCCAGCCAGGATAGCTGGCTGGAGAATTCTGGGAATTGAAGTCCATAAGTCTTAAAGCTGCCAAGTTTGGGGACCCCTGTTTTAAAGCTTACAAGAAACGAAGTGAGCTGAAAAAATATTTTACTGATATTCATGCAATTAAAAACAAAACAGAGATTCGCACAGAATATTTAAGAAGTGCATTCAGACCTTTATTCTGATTTGTGTGACCTGGAAGGCTGATTCTGTCCCAGATGAGAGAATGATGCTGGCCTGTCTTTTTCCGGTCTCTGTCAGGAAGCCTTTGGATAAAGCGGAATATGCAATAACTTATCTGGAATGTTCAGAGCAAACTTTTCCACCTTGAGACCATGCAATTGGTGTGCACATTAATTAAAACTTAACTGTTTCTAAGAATTAAGTTCGAAATTTGAATGTGCTCTTGCCGCACGAATCCCAGCGACCGATTATGTCCCACAGAGTTGGCCTTCTCCGGGTCCTGTCGACGAAACAATGTCGTCTGGTGGGTCCCAGGGGAAGAGCCTTCTCTGTGGCGGCCCCAACCCTCTGGAATCAACTCCCCCCCGGAGATCAGGACTGCCCCCATCCTCCTTGCCTTTCGCAAACTCCTTAAAACCCACCTCTGCCATCAGGCATGGGGAAATTGATTCCCCGGGCCGTTCCATTTTATGCATGGTTTGTCTGGGATGTATGACTGTTTTTATTTTAAGAGTTTTAAACTGTTCTTAATTCTTTGGATTTGTACTGTGTTTTGTTGTTGTCAGCCGCTCCGAGTCTCCGGAGAGGGGCGGCATACAAATCTAATAAATAAATAAATAAATAAATAAATAAATAAATAATAAATAAACTTGCTTTACTCCTCATAGCTGGCTAGTGTATAAAATGCAAAGATGATTCTCACTTAATGTCCACTCATTCAGTCCCTATTCAAACTTACAACAGCACCAAACAAGTGATACTTAGGATTGGTCCCCAAAGTTCTGGGCGGATGTATGTTATGTGATCATAATCTCGGTGCTCGGTGACTGGCTCCCATTTACAACATCACCAGTATTTCATGGTCATGTGATCATTGTTTGTGATCATGATTGCTGGCTTCCAACAAGCAAAATTAATGGGGGAAACCAGGAGGAGGCTGCAAATGGCAGCTATATGATGTTGCAGGAATTGCCTAACAGCAGCAACCATAAGTTGTGTCATTGCTGTCACTAAGCAGCATGGTCATGTGCAGTTGTGCTTTATGATTGTGCCACTTAGTGATGGAAATTCCAGTCCCAATTGCTGTTGTTGAGCGAGGATTAGTTGTATTTCAAGCCACTGTTATACATCCCCAGTTCTACTGCAATATGCTGAATATGGAGTTGGCACTGAAGGACATCTAAAAGCTTTCAGTTGATCATAACATGTCTGAGAAAATGTTTAAAAATGCCTGTTACTTGGCATATTACTTTTGTTTCCAGCCTCAATTTAAATTGTTGGCTTTTACCACTATCATATTAAATAGTGTATGATCAAACCACTTTCTACCGTGATGATGGCTGTCTTGTTAAATCATACATGTCATACATTTCAGTATTGGGCTGCCCCAGGGATTGCCGATCCGGTAGCGGAAACGGCAATGCATGCGCATCTGTGCCTGCCCGCTGCGCCCCAGCACAATAATTTATTTATTTATTTAATTTATTAGATTTGTATGCTGCCCCTCTCCGAAGACAGAAGCAAAAAATCACTGAAAATTTCTGAAATCTCACGAGGACGCTTGTACGTGCGAGAATTTGGTGATTTTTGGCCTTTCTTTGCTTCTGCACATGCGCGGAAGCAAATTCTTGCATGGGGTGCACATGCCCACCACCACCAGGACTGATCCGGTAGGGAAAGGTAAGTGCGGCCCTTCAGTGACGTATTTGTATTGTTGTTTGACATTCTTGCTCTTTTCTACCTATTGGGTTTTTAATATTCTAAATTACTGTTTTATTGTATGGCTCTTTGATATTTCTGTCGGAGAAAAAAGGCAAGATATGTTTTTTACTGAGTTGAAAAATAGAATCAAAGGAGGACCTTACCATCTCCTGTCCATGGTTCCACAAGCATATTTTCAGGTCCTGATTTGTCTTCCTTCCCTTTGACATCACAAGCTTGCAGAGTTAGCTGCAGGGCGGTTCCTGGAAAAAGCAGAGAATCTTTATGAAGAGACACAGGGTGCCCAATTGAGTCTCACTGAACAGAGATGAGATTAGAATGACTCAGAGTAACCTCTACTCTTTTGGTTTAAGGTGACATGGATGACTCCAGGTCCAACATTTACAGCGGAAGTATGTGGTTGAAAGAAAAACTTAAATGTATTATCTTTCCAATACACGTCCAACAGTACACGTGTTGCATTACACTAACTGTTCAAGAAACACTTATGCAGGTTATTTTATTTATTTTATTTTGTTTTGTTTTGTCAAGTACATATTGGAGGTATGTAAAGATATAATAATATTCGTATACATAGTAAAAAATAGAAAGAAACATTAGATATAAATAGAAAGAAACATTAGATATAAGAATATTCATATTCATGATACCAGTACAAAATAAAACATTAGGACAGGGGACGGAACGCACGTTGGTGCACTTATGCATGCCCCTTACTGACCTCTTAGGAATCGGGAGAGGTGAACAATAGATAGTCTAAGAATAAAGTTTTGGGAGTTAGGAGATGATACTACAGAGTCTGGTAGTGAGTTCCAGGCATCAACTACTTGGTTACTAAAGACGTATTTCCTGCAGTCGAGTTTGGAGTGGTTTAACCTTAAGTTTGTATCTGTTGTGTGCTCATGTGTTGTTGTGGTTGAAGCTGAAGTAGTCGTTGACAGGAAGGACATTGTAGCATATGATTTTATGGCTTTCATGGTTGCAGGAAATGGGACTATTAAATATGGGAATAGAAATGACTCGACTTTCAGAGGCCTCCCACATTCATTCCCCCCTTTAATTTGCTCCCAGATATTGCACCATACAGTATAAAGTGGGCCATCTTGTCATCAGATGTTGTCAGTATAATCTTAGAGGTGTCTGGGATACTGGAAAACTTCAGGTGGCCTGTAGGCTGCCTCTCTGTGTTGTGGTTTGTGGACTGTGGAAGGCTAGCGGAGAAACAAAGCAAAACTCCTGGTAGCAACAATAGGTTAGCTGCCAAAGTCTGGCACAGATCGCCACAGAGAAGACTGAACATCCCCAAGCCCAAAATTTCCAGCAATGTTTACCATATTTGTAGAGCAGGTTCTGCCTGACTGTAGCCATGGAAGTAATTAGAGAAGCAGCTTTATAAGTAGTTTCCAAGTGCCCAGCAATCGTGCAAAGTGAATTCAATACTTTGGTCAGGCTCCCTCTGGCCAGAGAAAAAGCTAGCAGTGTAAGTTCAACTTCTGGAGAGGCACAGTAACTGGAAAGGAAAAATAAAGTTTAATTAAAAAAACCTTGCAATTTATTCTACTTTGCCACCGTCCTCCCCTTTTTTATATTCTAGCTTAACCCTTATCATACCTGGTAATTCCCAGGAGAAAATTGTCCACTTCTTCCAAAACATTGGAAGATAAGAAACTTGAAATGTCTGTGGAGCCTGGAGATAGAGACAGAGGTGGCATATGTTGCAATGCCTTCCTAGAAGGGAAGAGAAAGAAAAAGAAGGCCATTAATAATTGCGTCAAGTCCATCACAAAAAGACAGCCACAATGGGTAATATTTGCCCAAGAATCTGGCAACAGAGGAACGAGGGACTTAATTACATTTGCCTTTACTTTGTGTTTTAGAGATCTCTGCTTGTTTTTAGCCATTCAGGTTCCTGAGAGCAGATTGTTAATTAATACTTGAATACCTGCCTTGTAACAGGCTCAATCAGGAGAGCTTATTCTACAGAGAATTCAAGGAAATTAATTTCTTACGAGAAACAAAAACATCCCAGCTTGCAATCAAATTGGCTTAATTCATGCCATCTAGTCCTGTGATGCACTTCTAAGTATTTCTCTGAAGAACAGAATTCTTTATTGGCCAAATGTCATTGGACACACAAGGAATTTGCCTTTGGTGCATATGCTCTCAGTGTACATAAAAGAAAAGATACATTTATCAAGAATCATGAGGTATAACAATGATTGTCATAGGGTACAAATAAGCAATCATGAAAAAATCAATATTAATTGTAGGGATATAAACAGCAAGTTAGTCATACAGTCATAAGTGGAAGGAGATGGGTGATAGGAACGATGAGAAGACTAGTAGTAATAATAATGCAGCCTTAGTGAATAGTTTGACAGTGGTGAGGGAATTATTTGTTTAGCAGAGTTCATGAAAAAACTGTTCCTTTGTCTAGTTGCCCTGGTGTGCAGTGCTCTACAGCGTCGCTTTGAGGGTAGGAGTTGAAACAATTTATGTCCAGGATGCGAGGGGTCTGTAAATATTTTCATGGCCCTCTTTTTGACTCATAACGTATACAGATACTCAATGGAAAGCAGGTTGGCAGTAACTGATTTTTTCTGCATTTAAAAACCGGCTGATCATCAACGTGGTTATCTATAAAGTAGCATTTACAGTTTATGGACCTTGAAATCTTTTGGCCACTAGGCTAGAATATCTGTAGGTTGCCTACAGCTTTTACTTCACTCTATGAAGGCAGGGGAAAAGGTAGTTAGTGACTAAGTTAATTGCATAACTTTATACAATTTTATTTTTGAAAATAATACCTTACAGTTTTTAAACTGTTTTGGATTTTTAACTTTCGTTATGATGCATAAAATAACATTTTTTTATTTTTGTATTTTAAAATCACTTACTTAAAATATCATCAATCTAAATGGAGATTTATTTCATGAGTTGCATTGCAGACAAATCAGCAAAGGATAAAGCATCTGGTTTTTCTATTCTGTATTCTGTACAAGAACAGTTAGATATTGCCTGCTTCATTTTGAAGCAGGTTTATATTACATTAATAAAAATGAAGCATGTATTTATAACACTTATAGGCTGTAGGACAATGGGCAGCATAAATAAAGGAAATTGTTCCAAACCAACAAAGTTTTTAAAATTGTTTTAATATTTTATTTTATTATATTTTTATATATCAAAGATTTTAAATCTTTGTTTTTTGCATTCTTGGATTAAATATATTTATATGCTATTGTTCAAAGTTCCAAATATAAGCTGCAGAGCAATCTTTTTCACCTGAATGCCGTCTAAATGGGTGAACCAATTCCCATATTTTCTCAGCCAGCATGATTACTGCTGAGAGTTAGTCAGGAAGGTGGCAAATTTGGGAAAGGCTGACCTGGTTGAATACCTAGGTTAAATGTGAATATGGATTAATAGTGTTCTTTAATGCAATAAAGGAATATAGAAGAAGATATGTTCACACTACAAACAGAAAAGTGATTTAAGGAGAATTAACATGAAGAAAGAGGGAAAAACCTACTGGGTATTTTGTAGAATGGCATGAACAATCGCAGGGTTGGTTTCCATGGATGCTGTGACCAGAGAGGTCAAAAGTGACCAGTACCAGATTGCTGAAGCATCACATACAGAGACACAGTCTTTTTTCACTTTTTGGTACCCAATAGCCCTGAGGCCATGAATTCTTGTGTCACATCCATCACTAAGGCAACGTTTGATGTTAATCTGTACATCTGTCAAGAATATCAAACAAAGAAAAAAAGGTAATTTCTTCCAGTCAAGGGCCAAACTGAAAATTTCAGAAGTCAATCAGTTCTTGATATACCATTTAACAACATTTCTGAAGACCCCTAGCTACACAGTTGAATTGATCTTTAAAAGATACAATTGCATCTAGGTATAATCTCAATTGTTTCAGGGAATACTAATATGTCTTCCTAGTCAGCAAATCTAACCAAAGGTAGGGTCATTTGAGTCTTGGAGTCTTTTGAGGCAGGACTACTTTCTGATGGGGAATGTGAAAGGTAAGAGTGTGGTCATGAAGCAGTGGGAAAATTGCTAATTTAGAAAAAGTAAATCTCTAGCCATTTTCACAATCAGGTTACAATGGGAAAACTACACCTCTTTGTTGTAGTAATAATAGTTTTGTTTTTCTTTCTCAGAAGTCATTCTAAATATTGATTTCTAATAATTTCTTGTGCCAAGAGTAATGAATAGATGCTTTCATAGGAAGCATCAGAGAAATAAATACTGTAACCTCTTGCCAGTTCAAAGAGTTATTAATTGAAAACTATACTAGACTTTTAGAACCATGACCTTGAAATGATTAGACTATGAATATTTTAACAGTGGGAAAGCAAGCAAGTTAAATGCAAGCAAACATTGCAACATCATCTCCAACAGGGTACATTTGTATCTGTACATGCACTGATCACAAACACCTAACATCCTCCTGTGAATTTAAATGGAAAGATACAGATGATTTAAGAGCAAAAATGGAAACCTACGTAGTTCCCATATCTGTCAAATGTAAGAGCTTTAAATGGCCAGCAATACTCCTGTGGTAGTGACAGTTCTGGTTTAAGGGAATTGGCTTTGGAGAATTGCAAAATGACATACAATAACCTAACTGGATTAATACAAATTCAGTCATCTTGTATATATATCCTTCTGTATGAGTCTATTGAAATAAAAAGCATAACACCCGACAATTTCCACAAATGAATGTACCAACACTATGAGAACAACTCCTATGATACCATGATAACTTAATAGGAACTAAGTCTGCCACTTGTGGCTGATATGTCTTATGTTTACAAATTCAATTCTTGGAGTTCTATTAAAAACAAAAGAGAGTAGAATTTCATTTGGATCGGGATACAAGTCAACTTGTACTATTTTTTCTGATTCAATTACCTTCCCTCAAAATGTTAATCACAGAGGAAAGTATGCACTGAGCAATAATGCATTGGGATGGGGAGATAATAGTATAGGTTTTTTTAAAAAATGGCAGAAGGGAACGCAATGGATTGGCCTCCATTATTCCTATAATATCACTGTTTAATTATTCTGAAGCAGGGCTCCATTACCACCACAACTGTTTTACATTTCTTAGGCAAACCCAAGAAACATTTCACATAATGTAATTCTTTCAGCCCTATCATATCTACTCTAATGGGGCTTCTCTTGTGTTGGATCTCACAGATTGATTCTGAACATTGCCTAGGCAACAACTTCATGATTTTTTTAAAAAAAGGATTTTGTTTTGATTGTCACTTCCAGCATATATATTTAAGAGTTAGTTATAATTCCTGAAATGTTATAGGAATATTCACACAACCAAGAATTGAGACAAATAACTGAGATCTGCAATCAAGTGTCCCAATATAGCTCTATATCTAATATTGGTCCTGTTTGGAGCTGATTGACCTTGAAAATCTAAAAGTTCAGAGTTCAAAGGAGGGAGATTTAAAAAAAACAAAAACAGGAGAAAGTATGTCATCCTCTTCCTACGTTATGAAACAAACGAGAGTAACCCAAACATATTTAAATGCAGGAAATTATCTTCCTTACAACAAACTAATACATCAACATTTTGTACATACTGGAAAGTTCCAAATAATTTTTTAGTTCTTTTCTTATTTTTAGACATGTGTACATATGTATGGATATGGAGTCCTGGGTATAACCTTATTTGGATATTATAAAACCCAGAGTAGCTCTTGTGTTAGTCCTCCCAATAATCTATGCCCTGTCTCCACTGAAATCATTTATTACTATTAAAGTGCCTGCTTATGTAAAAGTCACTATCTTATTTTTAGGTGGCTCTGTTCCATTTCTACATAAATAAACAGCCAAAGATACAAGGCTGCTGTTTGCGCAGATAATGATGGTTGCAATGGACCAAACTACAATCTCAGGACAGAATTCTGAGAAATAATTTCACTTCTGCAAGCATTTTTGTAAGTTTATAGGTGCTAAGAATGGATGAAGGTTCTGCTAGGAGAAAACATATTTGTAATTAAAGTATCTGATGGAAGAGATGGTGAACACATTGTTATCTCTCG
This sequence comes from Erythrolamprus reginae, assembly GCF_031021105.1. NCBI lineage: Eukaryota > Metazoa > Chordata > Lepidosauria > Squamata > Dipsadidae > Erythrolamprus > Erythrolamprus reginae. Next base: position 402,320,056 of record NC_091950.1, on the reverse strand, counting down.
ATTTAAGAGATGAGCCTCTTTTACATCTGTATCTATCTCCTACTTGTGAGAAGCTCCTTCCCCTTTCCTCTTGGGTTCTTTAGAAAAGAAACCATTTTCTATTTTACAGGCTCCTTTTTAAAAGAAATCAATACACATCTACAGTATTTCCTGAAAAAAACCAACATGACCACAGAGAAAGAAGATTTTGAGGACTGTCTCTTTTTTGTTCTAAAAAGCCAACAGGAGATGGTGGTTGCAATTTCTTTAAAAGTCCAATTTGCAGAAAGATTCATCTACCACCAACTTCCTTCTCAACGAACAGAAAGATGATTTTTCTCTATCAACACAGTTAACAAAATATCTGTTCGACCTCATTGCTCTTGCTTGCAAAACTCTAAAATGGAAAGCGAGAAAACGCACCCATAGCTCCCTACCTTCTACATATGAAACAGAATGGCAGATTGGCACAGCTGATGCTTCTGAAAAGGCTAACTTTATAGGGATAAAACCATCCCTTTTCTCCATGGAGAAGCGTTCTCAGGTTCCACATTTGCAGAGAGCTAGAGCAGTGCCTTGCTGCTTCTTTCTTCTTCAAACTTTTAAGAAAAAAGAATTCTGTTCTTTCTCATAGAGTAAGCCAGGGTGAAGAAAAGAGTGAGCTTTCCCATTCAACTTTATTAAATATCAGCAATGGCTGCTTGCACCTTCTTTAAAAGCACATCAAACATAACCATGTTCCTCAAGTTCCCTACATATTCCTATTTAGGGATATGAAGAATAAGCCACAACACAAATCATTTTTGTATAATTCGGTGGAAAAAGCAACATTTTAAAACCTTGTTTGTAAAATTCTCCCTTTAGCTTCCAAGCCATTCAGTAATTTACTTTAAAAAAAAACAGCAAAAAAAGCCAATTGTATTGTTATTGACTCACACATCTGACAAATGTTAGCGTTTTCCAACAATGTCACGTATCCAGTAACATTGCTGGGAATGTGAACATCTCGGACCTCCTGGAGATTGTTGGGAGTCCTTCCAACTGCTACTGTAACTTGCTGGGGCATGTAACTCTGGTCATTTGCCGCGACAGCAATGGAGAGGTGCCTCAGAATGACATCCGACTTCATCTTTAAACTGCAAGGCAGAAAGAAAAGAGTTTATTTATCTATTGCAACCACAGGGGCCTAGTGGCTGAAAAAATAAAAATAAATGCAGTGAAATATAAAAACACAAACATAGGACAATTAAGGTGTAATGAGGCATCACTGTTATGGAACCTTTTAATGCAAGCAGTATAATAATAATAATAATAATAATAATAATAATAATAATAATAATAATAATAATAATAATTACATCTCCACCCCATGTCCGAGTCTTCGGAGAGGGGCGGCATACAAATCTAAGTAATAAAATAATAAATAATAAATAAATAAATAAATAATAAATAAATGTCCAGTCAACAAAGCAGTGGAAGTGATGTGCCGGTGTCTGGAGGCTGTTGGGGCCTGGATGTGTATCAACAGACTCAAACTCAACCCTGATAAGACAGAGTGGCTGTGGGTTTTGCCTCCCAAGGACAATTCCATCTGTCCGTCCATCACCCTGGGGGGGGGAATTATTGATCCCCTCGGAGAGGGTCCGCAACTTGGGCGTCCTCCTTGATCCACAGCTCACATTAGAGAAACATCTTTCAGCTGTGGCGAGGGGGGCGTTTGCCCAGTTTCGCCTGGTGCACCAGTTGCGGCCTTATTTGGACCGCGAGTCACTGCTCATAGTCACTCATGCCCTCATCACCTCGAGGTTCGACTACTATAGTGCTCTCCACACAGGGCTACCTTTGAAAAGTGTTCGGAAACTTCAGATCGTGCAAAATGCAGCTGCGAGAGCTATCATGGGCTTTCCCAAAAATACCCATGTAACACCAACACTCCGCAGTCTGCATTGGTTGCCGATCAGTTTCCGGTCACAATTCAAAGTGTTGGTCATCACCTATAAAGCCCTTCATGGCACCAGACCAGGGTATCTACGAGACCGCCTTCTGCCGCATGAATCCCAACGACCGGTTAGGTCCTACAGAGTGGGCCTTCTCTGGGTCCCGTCAACAAAACAATGTCATTTGGTGGGGCCCAGGGGAAAAGCCTTCTCTGTAGTGGCCCCGGCCCTCTAGAACCAACTCCCCCCGGAGATTAGAATTGCCCCCACCCTCCTTGCCTTTCGTAAGCTCCTTAAAACCCACCTCTGCCGTCAGGCATGGGGGAACTGAGATATTCTTTCCCCCTAGGCCTTTACAATTTATGCATGCTATGTTTGTTTGTAGGGATGTTTGGTTTTACAAAAAGGGTTTTTTAGTTGTTTTAGTATTGGATTTATATGATGTTTTTTATTACTGTTGTTAGCCGTCTTGAGTCTACGGAGAGGGGCGGCATACAAATCCAAGAAATAAATAAATAAATAAATAAATAAATATAATAATAATAATAATAATAATAATAATAATAATAATAGTGGTAGTAGTAGTAGTAGTAGTAATAATAATAAAAAAATAATTATAATTACAATTGTTACAATAATTATAAACTGAAGGAACAAATACACACTTAACAAGAAATAAAATTCCATTTACCTAAAACAGGTTATCAAAGATGAATAGAATTGTATTGTAAATTGATAAAAGTTACATGTTTAAGGAATCTTTTAAAAATTCTAAATGTATATTAGCCATATCCAGTCATTAACCCTGGTCTTTCAATGCACTGCTTTTATCCAGGCATTTTTCCTACTTTAATTTTAAAATATTTTTTTCATTGTACTCTGCAATTAAATTATTTGTAATAAATAGCATATATATTATATGTGTGCACATAATATATATCTAGCTAAACTCTATCTAAAAGTGCTATTTTCTCTGATACAAGAAGGCATGATTCTGAAGACTGTGAAAAGAGAAAATATTGTTCCCATTAGAAAAAATGTTTCTCGTATGCAAATTTAACATTTAAACATTTATCATTAAATATTTAACTTATAATAATATTGAACATATCAACCAATCAACTAGTAGTCCTGAAAGATAATCATAGTATGCTACAGAGGTGAACTGCTGCTGGTTTGCTTGTACCTGTCGGTCGGAGAGCCAGTCACAAAGGCAGTACGAGGCTCCGCCCACCTGCCTGGATGCTTCCACTTGGTTTTTTTTACTCTTTGCGCATGTGCAAAGCATTCTGTGTATGCGCAGAGGGTAAAAGAACCCAAATAACAGCATCCGGACTAGTGGGCAGAGCCTTGCGTTGCTTTCGCAACCAGTTCCCGGATGACCGACAGGCACGAGTGAACCGGGAGCATTTCACCCCTGGTATGCTATTTCAGATCCATCAATTGGTATGAGAAAAAACGTTTTTGGGTTTTTTTGGCTGGGTCATATTTTTATCTGATCAGAGTTCACATATTTTAAGTATATGCCAGCATTAGGCTCAGGCCTAAAGAGTATTATTAATGAGTACAGTAATACCTCATGATACGAACTTAATTGGTGCAAGGAGGAGGTTCGTAAGATGAAACATTGTTTCCCATAGGAAACAATGTAAAGTCAATTAATCCGTGCAACCAAAAAAACCCCCGCAAAAAAACAGCTTTCGGCGACTGCTGGGAAGCCACGCGGCTGTTTTAAAAGGTCGCAGCCGGCCTGGGGGGCTTCCCAGCACCCCCCCGAACCCCGAACCCGGGTTTGGGGGGGTGCTGGGAAGCCCCCCAGGCCGTCTGCGACCTTTTAAAACAGACGCGCGGCTTCCCAGCTGTCTCCTGAAGCCGAACGCCAAAGCCGAACTTCCGCGTTCGGCTTCTGGAGACAGCTGGGAAGCCGCGCGGCTGTTTTAAAAGGTGACAGCCGGGCTGGGGGGCTTCCCAGCAACCTCCCGAACCGAACCCGGGGTTCAGAAAAATTTTGCCTCTTCTTACGAACTTTGTTCAAGTTACGAACCGGCGTTCAGGAGGCTCCTGGGAAGCCCCGCCGCCCGGCTGTCACCTTTTAAAACAGCCGCGCGGCTTCCCAGCAGTCTCCGAACGCCAGTTCGTAACTCGAAAAAAGTTCGTAAGAAGAGGCAAAATTTTTCTGAATCCCAGGTTCGTATCACGAGTTGTTCGTAAGACGAGGGGTTCGTATCTTGAGGTACCACTGTATTATACAAACTTGGCTGGTTAAATAAGAACTCTTCAAACTTGGAAACTTTAAGATTTATTTATTTATTATTTATTTATTTATATTTATTTATTTATTAGATTTGTATGCCGCCCCTCTCCGTAGCCTCGGGGCGGCTCACAACAATAACAAGAACAATGTAAAAACAAATCTAATAATTTAAAAAACACTAAAAACCCCATTATTAAAAGCAAACACACACACAAACATTCCATGTATAAACTGTATAGGCCCGGGGGAGATGTGTCAGTTCCCCCATGCCTGACGGCAGAGATGGGTCTTAAGAACTTTACGAAAGGCAAGGAGGGTGGGGGCAATTCTAATCTCCGGGGGGAGCTGGTTCCAGAGGGTCGGGGCCGCCACAGAGAAGGCTCTTCTCCTGGGTCCCGCCAAACGACATTGTTTAGTCGACGGGACCCGGAGAAGGCCAACTCTGTGGGACCTAACCGGTCGCTGGGATTCGTGCGGACTTGTGGACTTCAACTGCCAGAATTCTCCAGTCAAACATAGCTGGCTGGAGAATTCTCGGAGTTGAAGTCCACATGTCTTAAGGATGCCATGTTTTGGGACCACTGGGTTAAATGAACACAATCCGGTTGTACCACCCCTAACACCTGGGAGTCTTGTATTAACAGAATTATAAATCAATTTCCATGAAAGTCAGATTTTATTTTAGTCATCTGAGGCAGTTTACTAATATTTAGCAAGAAAGTCTCACCGTATCCAGTGTGATCGAGCACTCCCATCTGATTGCCAGAAGGAGGAAGTTTCTCCATTTGTCATTTTGTCTATATCGGATGATTTAGAGGAAGTTTCTATATGGGTGTAGCACTTGGAAACTGATTTGAGTTTGTCCAATTCCTGGTTTCCATTTAAATCACTGGGACTCTCTGTAAAATGATCAGATATAGGGACAAACAGGATAATCAGAAGCACTCATTATCAAGAGATGTCATCATCAATTTGTATACTGTTTAACTTTCGATTGTTAACTTGCTAGAGACATATGTTTGAGATAGATAGATCTGTTCACCTTTCTTTGTGAATGTCTCCTCTCTACTGTAATAGTGGTTACCCTCAAAATGTGGCACCGCAAACTCAGAATAGTTTGCAAGCCATATTCTAAAGTGTTTAGATAAAAACTTATAAAATCTGCATTCTCACAATTCATAACATTCACCTCATCCCATAATGAATAGAACTAAAATCTGAAGAATTTCACCACCACCCCTGGTATGGCAATTACCGAGCCTGCTACAACTACATTAATTTTTAATATTTTTCTTGCTTGTGGTTTTTGACATCTCTAACTGTCTCTGTTCAGTTTGATTAAAAAGAAAAGAGGGAAGCACTTCTTTCCCAGTTTTGCTGACTAATATGCACTTGTTTGAATAACGAAACAAAAAATCCAAATGAAACTGTTGACTGATTTGCACAAATCAAATTATCACACTATTTATGGGCAAAGGAATGTATGGAATAATTTTACTTCAGTTTTTCAGAGTGTGAGAAACATTCCTCAGTGGTTTCTCAGGAATGGGTCTCTGTAGTAAAGAAAGAGCAATTAATTCTTTTCTAAAGTTTTTCAAAAAGGGAAGGAGCAAAGGATAGCACTAGCTATGGTCCTGAAACAGTTGCTGATTTATAGTTTCCTTCATGCTTCAGCCCTAGCATTGTTCTAGATTATTTTAAATAGAGAAGAGAGATGGCCACTTCCAAAATGCTGCAAAACACTTAAGGAAAATTCTGCAAACTGGCCTTTTACTTAGAAGAGAAATGAGAAAGAAACACCTAGAACACTAAGTGGTTTTGGCTCCGCTCCACGTAAAAGCATTGAAATCCACTTTCCCAAATTAACAATTACACAATGCTGCAGCTTGCTTCTTTAGCTGCACAATCTTTCCAGGATAAGAAGAACATCAGGGAGAAATAATTACACAAGTATGTTGTAAATCAGGGATCCCCAAATTCTTCAGCTCATCAACCTTTTAATTAATGTTGAGATTGTTCTTTGACTTCCCCACAAACATTTATTATATGAAAAGAATTTAATACATACTACTTTAATAATATAAATAATAATGGTATCATTAACCACTTTTGATTAACCCCCATTGACTCTTAAGGGTTGATACTGACCACTATGGGAGCATCCTGCTTTAAATTATTGTCTTTGTAAATGTTAGGGGAATTGAAGAAAAGCACATAGAGCAACACACCATTAAAACCAAATATAAAAGACAGATTACTATAAATCCCAACTGTCAGCTTGATGTTTACTTTGATTACAGGAGAATTTCTAAACAAATTCACTTTCTCGTGTAAATCTTTTTTGTAATATCAGCATTGGAAGCCCTATTTAGAATGCCACCATGAGATGAAGGACATAAGAGAGAGAATAGGTGTGTGTACGTGTGTTTAAGTGGTGCATTCTAAATGTAAACCAATTGCAATTGAAATAGATATTTTTCTGATGGTCAGTTCAGTATAAACTGCATTGGTACCCAATTTTGAAAAATATCATGGCTTAGAAACTGAAAAACAGGATATAAATATTTAAAATAATCAAGCCCAAAGTAAATCTATTAAAATTAATTTTTAATACCCTTTTCTTTTAGGAGTAGTCGATCTAAAGAATCCTTTAGTACAGAAGATCGCATAGTGCAAATATTGTTAAAGTATTCCAAGACGGGATATGGGATAACAGTGCTGATGATACGATGTCGGTGCAGGAATCTAAGAATCATAGTAGCATGAAGACTAAGGCGCTCATTTGAGTCTGAAAATATATCTATAAAACCTGCAAGAAAAAGAAAAAAACCTTAGGGAAAGCATATAAAAGTTCATTTTATTCTACCATGTCCTTTCCTATATATATTCACTCTGAGAAGACAAACCAAACCACAGTTCTCATTCAAAGCACAAATGGCCAGATTCAAATGTGTTTCTCCCAGCAGTAATGCGGAAAGTAAATTGTATAAAACTATTCCAACACTGTGGACACATTATGCAAAGACCTAACTCTTTGGTGAAAACTTTAATGTAGAGAAAGATAGAAAGGAAGAAGAGGAGGATGACTAGTAGTCAAACAGATGGACTCGGTTATAGTGGTTTTGAGTGCATCATTATTGTTGTTAGCCGCCCCGAATCTTTGGAGAGGGGCAGCATACAAATCTAATAAATAAATAAATAAATGAATGAATGAATGAATAAACAAACAAACAAACAAACAAACAAACAAATAAATAACTGGATGACCTGAAAAACCTAGTTATGGACAGATTGTAAAAATCTATCTATGTGATATCTGAGTTGACAACTTTTGGTATATAATCAATCAATCAAATCAATCCAATCAATCAATCAAATAGAGCTGGAAAAAGAGAGAAAATGTTTTCTGGTAAAACTCATGAAAAGGTTATTATAAGCATAAATGCATTAATTTTGATTGTGTGGAATCTCATATTATTGCTTAGCAGAAACTTATATCATGATTTAAATGCTATCCATGATTTTATTATGTATCTACATACAGTAGAACCTCTAGTCATGAATGCTTCTGACCATGACCCAATCAGGTTCCATCCAAAAAATCCACTTTTTTTTTGCAGCCTACTTCTTTTTTTTTTTTGCGCCAATTATTTTTAAGTGCCAAATTTCCAAAATTAGGTTCGGGTCACAATCAAATCGGTTTGCGACCAAAATTATGGAACAAATTATGGCCATGACCAGAGATTCTGCTGCAAAAAGTAATCAATGGTTCCATTGCAGTAATATCTTAAGTTGACAATGCCTGGTTTGTTTAATTTATCTTAGGAGGACATATGAACACGATTTCATATTAAACTGAATTGTAGGCATTTTAATAGGTGTCCAGTTCTAAATTGTAAGGTTCAGTTAGATTTTTTTTAAAAAACTGGAGATAAAATAAGCACACTGAAGATATAATTTTGTTTCACTCTTCTCTCTAGAAATTTGGAAGAGCTCCATGAACCTTAAAAATATTTAATTTCAGGTAGTAGGTACACAATTTGAAACATCACGTTTCTTAAAAACTGTATCCATCTAAACCAGGACTCTCCAAGTTCTCAGTGAGAAGATTTCTCCAATGCATAAATCAAAGATAATTTAAGTGAAAATGACGGGAACACGTTCCTTCCTTCTTTCTCACCTGGAATAAGTGAACAACTCTGCATCTGCCGGATTACATGATTAAGCTCTCCTTGCAAATTTGCACCACTAGAATTCTTGAGAACTTCCAGCATATTTTCCACATCCACTGTGCCATCATCCTCAGGATCAAACTGAGCAAAAGCCTAGTGGGGGAAAAAAATAGAAAAGCCTCTCAGTACTTATCATACCCATCAGCTGTTGGAAACCAACAAATTCTTGATTAGAAGCTGGTCAGCATAAAGACCATCTTGCTCAAACACCTTCCTGAGATTCTAAAGAAATAATAATAACAGTAATCACAATACACAGTTATAAAAAATAAAAGTTCTCTCTCAGGAAAATTCAAGAACTTCAGTCATTACAAATAAATGGCACTTGGTTTTCCTGGGATAGTACGCAAAGCAAAACACAACATACACCAACTTGAGTGACAGGCTTTCAGTATGCCCGGCCTGAAGAAACAAATGCTCAGATTTCTCCTGGCAACTATTCCCTATTTTCACTTACCACAGTCCAACCACAGAAAGGATTGATATTTAATGGTGGTGAAGGCCTCAGATTTTCTGATCTCTGCAGTTAAGGTAACTGCAAACCACAATTTTAGATTACAGTATCTTTACTGACTACAAATATTTGATGACAAGAAACAAAGTATTCAAAGACCTTTCTCTGAAACATGTTAAGTTGCTTTCCAAAAAGCATAAATAAAATGTTGGTTGTCAAGACACAGGGATCAACAGTGCAAACTGATGCATGCAGAATGCTGTTGTATCTGAACTTTAAAAATATAATCTATATGAAACAATATATTAACTGATATCACAATGGTCTAAGAACATATTTTGCTATCTTTAATACGACAGTTTCAGCTCAATCAGTAAGCCCTGCCTCTTTGAGAGGATCTCATATTTATTTAAGATTCTATCCTCAATGAAAGTAGATACATTGCTGAGCTTTATCTGATGAAAGCAAACAATCTTGGAGAACATTTATAGCCTATTCATTCCCGCATTAGATGATATCCACTTAAAATAAAATGGTGCTCTCCAAATACAAGTAAAGCTTTAAACCTAAGAACTGATAGTGAGAGCGGTAGCCATAATGGATTGCAATTATGGGAATCCAAGTCCACTGGAGGTCACAAGACTTGAAAGTTTGGATAATTTCTGATGAATCCACAAAAATGACCGTGAAGGGATATTGTGAAGAAACAAAGTAGAAATATACACTGCTCTGGGCACATTTAGTGGCAGTGTCATTAAAACTATACAGTATACTGTACATTTGTTTCACTTGTATTCAGCACCTACCACACCTTTAGCAGCAATTTTCTGAGGTCAATGATAAGTAAACAGAGTAGGCAGTAAAATTATTCAGAGCACTCTGTTCAGGTACTGGTAGATTTTACCTAAGTATACGTAATCATCAATAATTTTGATTTTGTCTGCTATAATGCTGCTTTGACTATGTCTATTTGCAAGCATTTATGATATGTCTTAATATTTTATATACCATGTATTGTGAAATTATTTAAAATTTATAATGTTTAATTAACTAAATATACATATTTCTTTTAAAAGATCATACTTCATTTCAATATATTTCATAGCATGATTGGATTTACAGAAATAGACTCAAGAAATATAAGCAAAATAACTTTGCCATTTGCTGCAGCTTGAAGGCATGTAAATGAACCAGCTTTCCTATCTGAATAACTTGTTTTTTAACAGGGTGTAGTCCACTGAACCTTTGCCCAGAAGCAATGCTGTACTTCTCTTGACATTATCTTTTATTACATTATTTATTTTCCACACCCTTCCCGCAAAAGCAACAAAATATTTTGCAGATTCAATTTTACTAGATTTAATCTAGCCTTTAGGTGCTTTTGTCATTTTTCTTGATTATGATCATTTAAAACCAAGGGATCTTTAGCATCCATCCCAGTCATCAGAATTAGTTCCTTTCTAATTGGGAAAGGAGATGTCTTACATATGAGGCACCAACCCAAAAGGAACTTTAATGACCAATAACTTAAGGTGCACTCAGAAAAAACATGCCAAACACATACAAATCAATGTAGCTCTCAGAACAGTAGTGTAACTTTGCAGTGTGTACATTTCTCAGTAAGTTTAATGGATTCAGGACCAGCTGCAGTTCCTGGGTGGTCTTTGAGAGCAATTCCATTAAGAAAAAATTACAGTAATCCAATCTACAATTTGTGCATTGACTGGAGCTGAACAAAAGGCAATATAGGCTACAGCTTCCATCTGCTTTTGTAGCAAGTACTATGAATCCAAAAGAAATCTGTAGTAGTAAACCTGTGCTGAGTAAGCATAACCCTACTAAGAGTTATATTTGATATTGTTCTGTCTGGGTTCCCTCAGACCTCAACACCAACGGGAAAAAACAGCCAGACACTCTGGTAAAAGCCAAAAGTATTTTATAGCTGGAAAAAATAAACACAGAGGAAAACCTGTTCTTCCCAACAGACAGGCTATAATACGTTACAGCAGAGTCCTGATGTCCAGACAATACAGCAAGCTTCTTGCTGGCACACCCCCCCCCCCCCCCCCCCAAGGTTTCAATAGTCAAAGGCACAAACCAGGATTCCAAGATGCCAAAGTTCACAGTCAGGTCCCACGACTCTCAAAGATAAAACTCCACAAGCCAGGAAGGGTGGGTCTGCCTTTTAGCCTTTCCAAAGAGCACCACACCCAAACCCAGCTGTTGCCTCTTTAATGCTGAAAGTACTTAGCCAATTGATTCCTTCTCTGAGTAGCTCTTCTCTGTCGCAGATCAATTATGGCTTGTGCATTTTCCTCTAAGGAATCCAGGCTGCTTGCTGGGGAGAGCTCCCCCTGGTGGAACTCTGGCTGTCCTCCCTCTTCTTCAGCCTGGGATTCCTCCTCCTCGTCTGCCTGCACCTCCTGTTCCTCAGCCTCTCCCTCTGAGCTGGAAACCGACAGAAGATCAGCCGTTCCCTGAGGGGCCTCAGACGGAACCACAACAGATATTAACCTGGATTCAGCTAGCTTCTGACTTAACATCCACTGCATTTTGGTATAAACCATCTTTCCTGTCAAGGGTCTATCAGACTTCAAGCATAAGGCCAGGGTTGTTGTTGTTGTTGTTTTGGGAGGGGTCAGGGTCAAATTGGCCCATTCAAATAGAACTGTAATCAATGCAAAAAATGCCTCCAACTCCCAATCCTCACAGCTAGTCCAGTGTTCGACAGTATTTGTCACTGAGAGGATAAGGACAGTCATGACAACCATGAGGACAATCAGTGCAGTTTTTCTCCTTACTAGGGCCTGTTTCCCAACTGCCAGATATTACATGTCTTCCAGAGCTTTAATTATTGCCCCAACATTTTTTCAACGATTTCCTCACTTCCTCAAGTGCCACAGACTCAAAGCCCACTTGGGTAAATATGTCATTTCTGCCTATTTTGAGATACTTGGGATACTTGGTGCTCTCTGAGCTTGGTTGTTTTCATGCAAATGTTTCATTACCCTACTACTACATATAACATCATTGGAGCTATCAAGATACTGTCCACCCAACTTCAAAGAGAAATATGAGCAACCTTATCCCTGAAATGCTTAGCCAGGTAATTGCAGTTCCCAGCAGCGGCTTCTAGAAGTAATCTTATAGAGGAGCTTAGGATACTGTGAATGGCCAAATATTCTGCAGACAAAACCAGAGTGAGAAGTTATTTATTGAATCATTTTTATATGCTGCCTATCTCACAGAAATGTAATCTTGCTTATTGCCCTTATTGCATGAGATAGGTTCAAATTTATGCTCATGCCTATTTTCAGCTGCATTTACACCTCGTTTTGCCCAAGGTTACTCCGAGTATCTCTTAATTTCCCCAAACTCTTAAGAAAACTCAGACACTCTAAAAGAAGCAGCCTTATATAGTATACTTATCACCTTTGTATTCAAGAGGCTATCAATACATTCCATAGAGCTGCCTTAAATGTTGAATTCCTCAAACTCTTCTGTAAACCCTGTATGTTCATCCAGCATTTCAGCAGGTCATCTTTAATCAATGCTTTCTCCCTGTGGAGGTTAGCAACCCCCATTAAACTTTTTGTTGTGAGAAATGATCTGTCTGTGACAAGAACTACTGCAAAAAGTCTCATGTTTATCAGATAATTTCTCCATGATAAAGAGAACATATATCAAGTATGGCCAATAGCTATTTGGTGTGAGTCATTGATTACATAAACAGGTTTGTACTTTTTATATGCAACAATAAAGTTGTTGGCTAAGAACATAAAGAAGTTGTCATAAGTACTGCATTATATGATGCAACAAGCAATATGGATCTACAATAATATTACAAAAATGTGTTGGACAAAGAAAATGCATTAGTAAACAATTGCCGGCTTTAGAGATAAATTACAAAAAATAGAATAAGTAGATGAAGTTTGCCTGATTTGGTAGAAAATTTATTAAACTTGAGAAAATGGATAGAAATTTTAAGAAAAATTGAAAGGCAAATAAATATTTAGTGTGTGAAAGAATGTTTGCCAGAAGAAGAAAAATAAATCCATATAAAAACATGCTTCCAACCAGGTTGTTATAAAGATGAGTTAGTCACAAAATAAAAAAAGAAAAGTTGAATACAATGGGGTTAAAGAACAAATGGTATGAGACAGTGTACAGACATCGTAGAAAAATCATAGGTAAGGCAGGGAAGATATGAACTTTATCTAAACATTAGATTTCACTTATCTTTTTCACTTATCTCTTGCCATCATTACTTAATCTAAATTTTACTATTAGCCAACTCCAGTAGATTTTAATTTATTTTGCTTACTATTTTTTTCTGCATAACTCTGATGCCCCAAAAGGAAATATTAAGATTAATACTCTGTATTTATCTAGAAATAAACATGCTGAAAAGACTCCATTAAAATCATACTGACAATTGATCTTCATTTCTCTATGGTTCAACTATACATGGTTTAAAATATGTTTGTAGGCATTCCGTATCTCATTATTTCAAATGTATTCCCTAATGGCATCCTTGGTGAAAACTGCACATGCTTGAAGCCTGCTAATTGGCTCAGGAGAAAACCAAAGATGAAATTCCAATAATACATTTAGTACTAAATGTAACCCAGAGTTTATGAGTCACTCCATGCATCTTTGGGGGGGGACGGGGGGGGGGAGACAATGTCCTACACCAAAAAAAGGCAGATTTTTTAAAAGTGAGTTCATTCTGTTATTTTGAACACTGTTCCTTAGGCCTGAGCATGGTAGAACCTGGCAGGAGGTGAACTCTAGATAGAACTGCAGTTCAGTAACAATAATGGAGTTGGAAGGGATCTTGGACGCCATCTAGTTCAACTCCCTGCTCTCACAGGAGATCTATATTATTCCTGATAAATGGCTGTCCAGTCTCTTCTTAAAAGCTTCCAGTGTCGGGGCACCCACAACTTCTGAATGCAAACTATTCCACTAGTTGGCTGCTATTCCATTGGAAGAACAATGGAATGAACCAGGGGAAACATGATAGCAGTATTCCAATATTTGAGGGGCTGCCACAGAGAGGAAGGGGTCAAACCATTTTCCAAAGCACCTGAAAGCCAGACAAGGAATAATGGATGGAAACTGAACAAGGAGAGATTCACCCTGGAAATAAGGAGAAATTTTCTAAGGGTGAGAGCAATCAACCAGTGGAACAGAAGTTGCCTTTGAAAGTTGTGAGAGCTTCTTCATTGGAGACTTTCAAGAAGAGACTGGACTGCCATCTGTCAGAAATGGTGTAGGGCAGTAGTTCTCAACATGGGAGTTGCCTAAGACCATGAGAAAAGATAAATTTCCCATGGTGTTAAGAACTAAAGCTTCTATTCTGGCACCTTGGAACATATTTTTACAATCCGACCAATTAGCCCTTTACAGTGGGGGTGTCCCTCTGACCTTCCTGTCAATCAGCTTAAAGCTCTATTGGGAGAACTGGTGCTAGACTTAGGGTTGGAGGTCACCACAATATGAGCAACTGTATTAAGGAGTCGCGGCACTAGAAAGGCTGAAAAGAACCACTCGTGTAGGATCTCCTGCTTGGGTGGGGAGTGGGGGTTAGAATAGATGACCTACAAGCAGGGGTGGGATGCTGCCTGGAGGGGGGGGACTGGACACAGTGGGGTAGCAAAAATGGAGCTCCACCCCAGAGTACCCAATTAAAGATGTTGAAAGAAAATGCAGGGCGTTCCCACCCTCCTTGCCTTTCGCAAACTCCTAAAAACCCAACTCTGCTGCCAGGCATTGGGAAATTGATTCCCACTGGCCGTTCAGTTTTATTTATTTATTTATTATTTAGATTTGTATGCCGCCCCTCTCCGCAGACTCGGGGCGGCATACAATGTATGGTATGTATGGTTTGTTTGGGATAAGTCACGCCCACAGTGTTATAGTAAAAAAAATTGGTAGCCCTTCACTGCTTGCAAGCTCCCTTCCATCTCTGTTATTCTGATCGCTCAATGATTCCCGTATCATATACATCAAACATCAGAAAGATGCCCTGAAAGCTTTCGCTGGGAGCAACAAGTCTTTTTTTTTGCCAGCCTCGGAAACAGAAGCGTTAAACGGTATCAGCCCTTTTCGCCCTACAGGTGCAGCTCAACCCCGGCCGACCAGCCGCCCTGAGCTTTTCCGTTCTCCCACCACCATCACGGCCGGTGGCCCTTCCCGCGCTCACCTCTTCGCTCCTGACCCGCTCCTCGGCCGCAGTGGCGGCGGGGTCCCCTGCAGCCCCGGCTGCGGCGGTGGTGGCCGCCCCCGGCGCGGAGGGTCCGGTGCGGATCTCCAAGGCTTCGCAGAGCTGCTCGAGGCTGATGGCGTGCTCCCCGCGGCCCAGGCGCTCCTCCAGCCAGCGCACCAGGGCGGCGTGGTGGCGAGAGAGCAGCGGCTCGGCCGAGGGCACCTCGCGCAGCCGAGCGGCGGCTTCCTCGCGCAGCCGGGCCTGTCCGAGCAACACCGCCGGCGGCGGGAGGGCCCAAGCGGCCGAGGAAGACGACGACGAAGAAGAAGCCGGCGGCGGCGAGGAAGCTAGGCCCGGGAAGGCGCCCTCCATAGCCGCCGGCGGAGGTGACTCGCCGGTGGCAGCGGCCCAGTTGCCGTTACTATTGCTCCAGGTGACGATGCTCGCCGTTCCTCCTCCTCCCCCTCCTCCTTCCGCTGCCGCCTCCTCCTCTTCTTCCTCGCCCTCGCTGTGGCTCCCCACGTTCCCCATGAAGCCCCCGGCCCGCCTTTTCTCCCCTCGGCACTCCTTCCTTTCGGGCGAAACTCCTGTCACAGATCAAGGAAGGGCCGTCTCGCTCTCGTCTATCTCGCGTCTTCTTCCCTCAGGACACGCTTCCGCCCGAACGTCGCAAAGTTCGCTCGCCCGGTGGCGATTTTACGACCTTGCCGTACAGCAGAACTGGAGAGAACGGGGGGGGGGGGATGAGTGTCCAAGGCCCGAGCGACACGGGGAAAGATGACCTCCCCGTCGTCTAATATCGCTTTCCGGCAATGCCGCAAAGCTGAGCACGGGAAGGCGGGGATCTCTACAGCAACCGTACATGTATATAAACATTGTATATCTTTGAATAGTACTACCAATAGGTACTTGGTTAAATAAAAACATAAATAATAAATAAAACAAGAGAGCTGGCCTCATTTTGTGGCAGAGTCGGGAAAAAACACAGCCGCCAACCTTGGCCACTTTACAGACTTGTGGACTTCAACTCCCAGAATTCCTCAGCCAGTGCTGAGGAAACCACTATATCGAAGTTGCCTGAGGAACTCTGGGAGTTGAAGTCCACAAGTCTTAAAATCGCCAAGGTTGGACACCCCGGTCTAGAACTAAGAGCATACTACAGTACAATCTAACGGGCGCGAGGCGTCTCAGAATGTTGCAAAAGGCGATGGGGACTCGTCTTTTGAGTCAAGAAAGTTGTCTGTAGTGTTAATTTCGGCTGAGGGAAATTTGCGGCATAGAGATAAGAAAAGAGAAGAGTCGCCTGTTTTTTTTCAAAACGTTTTTTTTCTCATCACTTCATACGTAAATCAATATACCTGATAAAATTGCAATATTACAATGAAGTCCATAGTTAACTTTTAATCATTCATAAATTCTTTATATATAACACTTTATTCTGCCTGTTTTTTAGAAAGGGCACCAATAATACGGAAAATATCTGTAGCTCAGGGTTGAAATGAGGGCTCTTTGGTGCTCTCTGTACTTCCTTAGGGTTTTTTTTTTTGGAGATGCTTGATTTGATATCTATCATAAAAAGATGTGCTGGTGGCTCATCTCATGCAGCAGGAGTTAATTTTCTATGGAGTAGAAGATTAAATCGCTATGCAGGACCGAAAGTTGATAGCATTGGGGTGTTGTGACAGGTGGAATGCTTTTGAAAATGGAGGTTCTTATTATCTAAACCAGTGTTTCCCAACCTTGGCAACTTGAAGATATCTGGACTTCAACTCCCAGAATTCCCCAGCCGGCACTGGCTGGGGAATTCTGGGAGTTGAAGTCCAAATGTCTTCAAGTTGCCAAGGTTGAGAAACACTGATCTAAACCAGCAATTCCCTTAGAGACTGCTTGGGTAATGTGTTTTGTAATATAGGTTTGCCACCTGCATGCTTCCAGCTGGATTGGAAAACAATAGCAGTAAGATATTTACCTCTTTGTGTAATTATGTTGCCTACTGCACTGATTGTCAATAGATATATTGCTTCTGGCATCCAATGTTGAGAACTGCCTGCCCAAGATAAACAACAAGTGGTTAAACACTCTGCATCCATTATCGTGTTGGATAAGGATGGTGTACCGGTAGCAAAAATACAGCTGTGTGCACATTTTTTTTGCTTTTGAGCATGCGCAGGAAACAAAATCTCATGAGGTGTGCGAGAGATTTTGGCAATTTTTTGCTTCTGCACAGAAGCAAGAAAATCACCGAAATGCTACCTGCACACATGCGTCCCCTCGTGAGATTTTGTTTCCTGCACATGCGCAGAAGCAAAATCTCACTGAGATGTGTATGCGCGCCCGCAGAAGAAGCAAATCTGTGCGCACAGCACACTGGGAATCTGCCCCTGCCTGCATCCCACACCACCACACCACCACCACCATTTCAAGATTTTTCAGGCAAACCAAATTCAGTGGTACCCTCTACCTAAGAATGCCTCTACTTACGAACTTTTCTAGATAAGAACCGGGTGTTCAAGATTTTTTTTGCCTCTTCTCAAGAACCATTTTCCACTTACAAACCTGAGTCTCCGAAACTGTAACCAGAAAAGGTAGGGGGAAGCCTCTGTAGGGCCTCTCTAGGAATCTCCTGGGAGGAAACAGGGCCGGAAAAGGCGGAGAGAAGCCTCCGTGGGGCCTCTCTAGGAATCTCCTGGGAGAAAACAGGGCTGGAGAAGGTGGGGAGAAGCCTCCGTGGGGCCTCTCTAGGAATCTTCCTACACTGCACAAAAATGCATCCTTATAAATTGCCTCCCTACATTTCAAAGCTGCTTTTTTATTTTGCAACAGCTGCTGTTTGGCAAATAAAGATAGGAAAGTGCTTACGAAAACAAAATTTTGATATCGAAGATAACTCCTTTTTCCTTATGCCAGCCAGGGTGGCGCAGTGGTTAGAGTGCAGCACTGCAGGCTACCACAGCTAACTAGCTGTAATTCAGCAGTTCAAATCTCACCACTGGCTCAAGGTTGGCTCAGCCTTCCATCCTTCCGAGGTGGGTAAAAATGAGGACCCAGATTGTTGGGGGCAATGTGCTGATTCTGTAAACTGCTTAGAGACAGTATATAACTCTAAATGCCATTGTTGTTGCTATTCTACTCTTATAAGGCCATGGCACGCATGTCCATTGCAGTTTAAAAAAATCACACCCTCTCTTAAATTGTGTATCAGCACATTGATATATTGTGCAAGTGCAGCTTGTTTAATTAGTCTGTGATTCATGGCCCAGATAATAGGTTAATTCAGCAGCGTCTTTAAATGTGTTTCTTGAATACAGCTGTTAATTTACTCAGCATTGTCATTAGATGTTTGTGTAACATGGAAAATCTTACTATATTATTATTATTTTATACTTTTTGTATATAACTCAAGGAAGTGAACATACGGTATCTGATACTTCTGCCTCCATTTTCCTTGCAACAACAACAACAGCCCTTTCAAAGGGGTTGGACTGAGAGGGAACGAATGGCCCAAAGTCACCCAGCCAGCTTTTATATCTAAGGGGATTTTGTAATTCAAGGCACTCAGAGTCGCAATGGCGCAATGGTTAGAGTGCAGTACTGTAAGCTGCTTCTGCTGATCACCAGCTGCTAGCAGTCTGTCAGATTGAATCTCAGTAGGCTCAAGGTTGATTCATCCATTCATCCTTCCAAGGTTGGTAAAATGAGAGGACCCAGATTGTTGGGGGCAATATGCTTACTCTCTGTAAACCGCTTAGAGAGGGCGGTAAACACTGTGAAGTGGTATATAAGTCTAAATGCTATTGCTATTGAACCACAAGATGCATAGCAAATACATTTGAGAAAGAAAGAAAGAAAGAAGGAAAGAAAGAAAGAAAGAAAGAAAGAAAGAAAGAAAAACTACTGTTTCTATCCCAGCTCCTTAACCACTGCATCAAACTGGCTCTCTGTAAGATTGATTGCGTGTTGCCTATTATGCCTGCTTCTACAGGCAATCTAGCAAGAATTATTTGTACTGCGGAATCATCTGTAAAGATTTCATGCTTTTCATTTAGTACAATTACTGGGCAATGGGAAAGTGTATATTTTTAGTAAGAGTTGATTTGGCCACCAGATGTGTTTCTGCAATATATTGCGCCTGCTCTTGAAGGCCAAACTAAAAATTCAGCTAGCAGCTGAACGGTGACTAGACTGAGAAACTGTAGTTTCAGCCTTGGCCACCATAGGGGTGGCACTGCAGCACAACAAATGGATATTGTCTTGGTAAGGTCTAGTAAGACAGCTATCCTGGGGCAAAAGAGCACCTTCAGGAAGTGAATTCTGTTGTCTTATATACCCTGGCTACAGTGTTTATTCCATAAGGTCCATGCTTCTAAATCACAAGAGTTGGTAGTGTGGAGACATACGATATGAGAGTTATCTGGAAAGTAAGGTTACAGGGCATGTAGCTCTTGCAGGGAATGTTCGTAGGGGAAGTTGGTACTACTACTACTACTACTACTACTATTATTATTATTATTATTATTATTATTATTATTATTATTAATTAGCTTTGTATGCCGCCCCTCTCCGAAAACTCGGGGCGGCTCACAGACTAAATATAGAAACAAAGCATCCAAAACAAATCTAGTACATTAAAAAAACCTACAGCTAAAAACCCTATATATTACGCAATCAGACAATCCAATCACACCATGCATCACATTTATTGGTCAATGGGGGCAAGATCTAATTGCCCCAGGCCTGGTGACATAGGTGAGTCTTAAGACTCTTGCGGAAGGTGAGGAGGGTGGGGGCAGTACGAATCTCTGGGGGGAGCTTGTGTAGCGGAAAGCCAGCGGAAGAGAACGAGTAGTGCCAGTGGTCAGTAGATCATCGGCTAGTGTTGTGTTCCGCTTCCCTCCAAGTGTGAAGTGCACACTGTAATATGCTACCTGAATTCAATTCAATTTATTAGATTTGTATGCTGCTCCTCTCCGAAGACTCGGGGCGGCTCACAACAATAATAAAAACAGTATAACAATGGAACAAATCTAATAATAAAATTATATTTAAAAAAACCAACAATTTAAAAACCATACAGCACATACATACCAAATATAAAATATAAGAAAGCCTGGGGGAGATGTCTTAATTCCCCCATGCCTGGCGATATAGGTGGGTCTTGAGTAATTTGCGAAAGACAAGGAGGGTGGGGGCCGTTCTAATCTCTGGGGGGAGTTGATTCCAGAGGGCCAGGGCTGCCACAGAGAAGGCTCTTCCCCTGGGGCCTGCTAAACGACATTATTTGGTCGACGGGACCTGGAGAAGGCCAACTCTGTGGGACCTTATCGGCCGCTGGGATTCGTGCGGTAGAAGGCGGTTCCGGAGGTATTCTGGTCCAATGCCATGAAGGGCCTTAAAGGTCATTACCAACACTTTGAATTGTGACTGGAAACCGATCGGCAGTCAGTGCAGGCCACGGAGTGTTGTAGAAACGTGGGCGAATCTAGGAAGCCCCACGATAGCTCTTGCGGCCGCATTCTGCATGATCTGAAGTTTCCGAACACTTTTCAAAGGTAGCCCCATGTAGAGAGCGTTGCAGTAGTCGAACCTTGAGGTGATAAGGGCATGAGTGACTGTGAGCAATGACTCCCTGTTCAAATGCTAAGGACATGAACGCTGCTGCGATGGGTGTCCAAGATGGAAGTGCACAAAATTGACAGAGTCAGTACCACCCAAGAATTTCTTGACCATTTCAAGATTGAAGGCGAGGCTTTTCTCAACTGTATAGTGACAGGAGATGAAATTAGGACTTATCACCATACTCCAGAGAGTAAACGTCAATCAATGCAGTGGTGCCATACTCATTCTCCTTTAGCCAAAAAAATTCAAAACTCAGCAATCTTGGACACCCATTGCACACAAATCTTGGTCATCCATTGCAGCAGCGTTCATGCCCTTAGCATTCAGGTAGCGTATTACAGCGTGCACTTTGCACTTGGAGGGAAACAGAATGAGGACACCCATCTCTAACCTTCACCGCAATGTCAGTCAATGATCTACAGACCACTGGCACTGCTCATTCTCTTCTGCTGGCTTCCTACTACACAATAGTAATACCAACTTCCTCTGCAAACATTCCTGGTGAGAGCTACATGCCTTGTAACCTTACTTTCCGGATAACCCTTGTATTTTAATAGAAAATCTACAGAATAACAGAGTTGGAAGAGACCTTGGAGGTCTTCTACTCCAACCCCATACTCAGGCAGGAAACCTAATACTATTTCAGGTTGTCCAATCTCTTCTTAAAAACTTCCAGCGTTGGATCATCTAGAGCAGGGGTTGGCAACTTTAAACACTCAAGGAGCCATTTGGACCCGTTTCCCACAGAAAAGAAAACACCAGGAGCCACAAAACCCTTCTCACCTCTAAAATGAAGATAACACAGCATACAGCGTTTTTCAGCTTTATGCTATGTATAAAAAAACTATAATGTGTTGCATTTATAAAATCAATGACCTGCTGCAGAGAAAATACATTTTTATTTCTGCATGCAACAAAAGCATTTTGAACGCCGATTTTTTAAAAAAGATGAGTCGAAAAGCTCAATAAATCATGTGCCAGCGAGTGTTGCACATTGGCGGTTGTGACACATATTTTGAGTGATGGAGTCTCAGCAGAGGGATGAAAGAAACACATGTGGCTCCAGAACTGCAGATTGCAGACCCCTGACCTAGAGTAAGAATTTCCGCAAGCTAGTGAGAACTCTGTTTTCTCTGTGTACTTGGCTGAAGTACAGTAATCAAAATATTTTTTACCCAATGACCAAATTTAGTTTTGCTGCTCCACTAATTTAAACTCACAAGAACTGGAAAGCAGAGATCATTGTACATAAGAAAATGGATTATACATTTTCTAATGTACAACCCAGAAGGTATAAACGTTGCATTCTGTCACTGCATGGTTTACCCGTTGAAATGTTTATGCTACTTCTTATGGAAAATATCAAATCAAATCAAATTTATTATTACAGTCATAGACCAAAACAAATAAAAACACTTAGGGAATACACAATCAAGTGTTGTAGGATAAAATGATAAATAGCAGATAAAATCCATGATAAAATCCAGTCTATCAATTATGCATTGTCAATACTACTAAAATTACAACCCATAAGCTGTGAGGTCTATATTCAGTTTGATACTATTAGAGAAAGGAATAAATAAGGTTGCCACATTTGTCGTATAAATTAGGCACTTAAAAGCTGGCCACAAATAGTATACATTTTGGGTCCAAAGACGGGCTACAAGAATGGTGGAAGGTCTTAAGCCTAAAACGTATCAGGAAAGACTTAATGAACTCAATCTGTATAGTCTGGAGGACAGAAGGAAAAGGGGGGACATGATCGAAACATTTAAATATGTTAAAGGGTTAAATAAGGTTCAGGAGGGAAGTGTTTTTAATAGGAAAGTGAACACAAGAACAAGGGGACACAATCTGAAGTTAGTTGGGGGAAAGATCAAAAGCAACGTGAGAAAATACTATTTTACTGAAAGAGTAGTAGATCCTTGGAATAAACTTCCAGCAGACATGGTTGGTAAATCCACAGTAACTGAATTTAAACATGCCTGGGATAAACATATATCCATTGTAAGATAAAATACAAGAAATAGTATAAGGGCAGACTAGATGGACCATGAGGTCTTTTTCTGCCATCAGTCTTCTATGTTTCTATGTTTCTACATACATACATACATACATACATACATACATACATACATACATACACACATACAAACATACATACACATATACACACACACATATATACATACACACACACACATCATGGGAAATAAATGATAGAAAGCATCAGAAGATATTACAAAGACAATACCAGGAGAAATATCCCAGGATATAATAGGACAAACAACATTTGCAGGTGGACGGCCTTATGTCTCAGAGTTTTGAAACAATTATATGTATTTATATCCTCCCTCTCCTCCCAGGGGCATTGAATTATCTACTTTCTCATTAGGACAAGACATAGGTAAATAATTGTTCGAGCGTTATTAATGCCTGAAATGTTTTGAAAAAAGTAGCGGTGAGAAATGTCTGCTGCTTATGTGTGAAGATCATTTGAGTGTATAATAAGGACACTTATTATTTATTTATTATGTCATTCCATTTAACACTGCCTGACTCTAAACAGCCCTGGGCAGCTCACAATACACCAAAACAATATAAAAGCCATATAATAAAGATAAAGAACAATAAAATCAAACGTAGACAAAAAAGTGGAGGAAACTGTGAACCCAGCAAGCTCCAGAAGATCCCCCTAGCAGTTGAAAAAGGAGCAGAAGTCATGCTAGCCCAGAGCCTGGGAAAACAGCTTGGACTTTATGGCTCTTCAAAGCAAGGGTCTCCAACTTTGGCAACTTTAAGCCTGGTGGACTTCAACTCCCAGAATTCCCCAACCAGCAAAACTGAGAGTTGAAGTTGAAGTCCTTCAGTTGTCAAGATCCCTGCTTCCAAGTGCCAACAGGGTGGTACCAATCAGAACTCAGGGGGAACTGCAACGTTTGCCTGTTGGTGACTACTTCAGCTTCAACCACAACAACACAAGAGCACACGACAGATTTAAACTTAATATTAACCGCTCCAAACTTGACTGTAAAAAAAATGACTTCAGTAACCGAGTTGTCGAAGCATGGAACTCATTACCGGACTCCATAGTGTCATCCCCAAACCCCCAACACTTTACCCTTAGATTATCTACGGTTGACCTATCCAGATTCCTAAAAGGTCAGTAAGGGGCGAGTATAAGTGCACTAGAGTGCCTTCCGTCCCCTGTCCTATTGCTCTCCTATACCTTTCTTCTATTCCTATATCTCTTCTTCTATTCTTTCATTGATATGTTCTATTACTATATCTTCTTTTCTATTCTTTCATAGATATATTTTACTATAAGTATCTCCTCTATAACCTTCATCATGTATTTTACCATGTGTGTATAGTTGTCGGCTATGAATAAATTAACTGCCTTGAAATGGTCCTGGGTTGGGCCTAGAGGCAAAAAGGAGCTGTGATGTTCCTTCAATATACCAGGGTGATCCGACATAAAAAAAAACATATATAGCCCCTCCCTGGTACAGAGCTGGAAGGGATCAGGTCTGATGGCTCAACTGCTAATTCTCTGCCTTACAAGGCAGAGGCTACCAGATCAAATCCCAGTAAGGAAGGGTGTGGCTAGCTGATGAGGCCAGAACAAGGCCGAAATGGGACCATCCTAGTCTCCCTTAATTTTAAAATTCCAGCTAAAAACATTTGACACACACACACACACACACACACACACACACATATATCTCCACTAAAACTCTCACTGTGTATTGGACAAAATAAATAAATAAATAAAAATAAAATAAATAAACTGACCCCTCCCTACTTTGCTGATTATAGCACTTGAGAATGGTATGATTGTGTAGTATTGATTGTTTTTTAATATTAAGAGATATTAAACTTCAGTTTTACTAATATTAGATTTGTACCACTGTTTATTGTATTTTATCATTGTTGTGAGCCGCACCAAGTCCTTGGAGAGGGGTGGCATACAAATCTAATACATTATTATTAATTATTATTATTAACTTTGATCCAGGAGGAAGGTGCTGCATCAGAGAATGCATACTTTCTGGTTCCTGATAGAGAGCATTATTTAACAGAAGGAACATGTCAATCAGCAAAGGACTACCATATTCAGCACTACCTGTGCTCCCTCCGAGGCTGTTGTGGGCATGCACCCGCCGGCATGGGATTTGGCTTCTGCGCATGCACAGCAAGTGAAATCTCATGTGACAATACGCATGTGAGCGAGATTTTGGTGATTTTTGCCGATATTTTTTGCTAGCGCACATGCGCAGAAGCAAGAAATCGGCAAGATCTCGCTCGCACAAGCATCTTCGTGTGAGGTATTGCTTGCTGTGCATGCGCAGAAGCCAAATCTCACACGGCACATGCAGGCACGTGTTGGGGACGCGCAGCTGTGGGCGCATCCTGACAATCGCCACTGGAACGTAGCACCTTACTGTTCGGGTAGCAGGCCATCCGTGATATCAGCCCTGTGAGATCGAGTCATCTGGTGGAAACAGCATTATTAAATATTTCTGGAGCTTCAGTAATGTGATTATGTTGTTTTATGTACTTTCTCCTTTTTCTCTTAAAAAACAAACAAATAGAAAGTAACATTGACTAGCCTATGGGCTTGGACTTGTTTTCTTTAAAACCGGAAATAATTAAGAAAAGCTTCAGTCAAGGGCACATCATCATGTTCATGATATTATTCTTTCCCAGGCCTAAACACATTACAGTGGTACCCACACCTAAGAACGACTCTACTTAAGAACTTTTCTAGATAAGAACCGGGTGTTCAAGATTTTTTTGCCTCTTCTTAAGAACCCGAGCCCGGAAAAGGAAATTTGAGAGCGGCACGAAGGCCTGGCCAGTTTCCTGCCATTCCCCCTGGGTTTTTCTCTCTGGCGCAGTGTATGGGAGGCAGGCTCACACCAGGTGTATGGGAGGTGTGTGCTCCTCCTCGCCGCCTCAGAGTCCCTCTTTTTTTTTTAAGCCTTAAAGTTTTGGACTTTTTTGATTCCCCTCACCTCACCTTCTTCCTTCGGTAGTGACTGTCCTCCTCCTCTTCTTCCTCCTCCTGCCCCCACCCAAATTCCGAGCTTTTATTTCTTTCCTAATGGATTTGCACACATTATTTGCTTTTATGTTGATTCCTATGGGAAAAATTGCTTCTACTTACAAACTTTTCTACTTAAGAATCTGGTCACGGAATTAAGTTCTTAAGTAGAGGTACCACTGTATCTTTGCAAGGGCCTTTATTCTAATTTGGCCCCGTTGCACCTTGATTTTTAAAAAGTCATTTCCATATATTTTAATTATACCACCGATGCCTTCTCTCTTGAGTTGCCAATAATAATAATAATAATAATAATAATAATAATAATAATAATAATAACAACAATAATAATAATAGTAATAATAATAATAATAACAACAATAACAATAGTAATAATAATAATAATAATAATAATAATAATAATAATAAAAATAAAAATAAAAATAAAAATAAAAATAAAAATAATTTATTAGACTTGTTTGCCGCCCCTCTCAGAAGACTTTAACCCCGAGCATGCCTGGGGGGGGGGGGGATAAAATAATATACAAGAGACCTCTCCTTCGAGCCTTTTGATTGGCTGGTTGTTTAGAAGCCAGCTGTGCCCGGTTCTGATTGGTTGCCCTCACCTCACCTTCCCTTTCCAAACCTTCACAACTTGTACACTTTTAAACGTATGTGCAGCTGCCTTAAAATGGACAGAGTCAATAAATGGGCTGAAAAAATATGAGCCTTGAAAACGATCATTATGTAAGCTGTGCCTCTTAGAA
This sequence comes from Erythrolamprus reginae, assembly GCF_031021105.1. NCBI lineage: Eukaryota > Metazoa > Chordata > Lepidosauria > Squamata > Dipsadidae > Erythrolamprus > Erythrolamprus reginae. The sequence goes on along the minus strand of NC_091950.1, from coordinate 402,293,559 downwards.
GAAAGCCGTGGGATCAGTGAACTGCTCAGTCAGTGGATTTATCTGCCCTCTCCAGGTCCAGGTTTCAGATTATCATCACACCAAAACAGCAGCCCGACATAAAGCTGTAGCATTTGTTAAAGCAGGCTGCCTTTTCTCTTCGGGGCATCCATCACTGTGACTGGACGCTAGAAAACAGGAGAGGAGGCGCATCGGGCAGGCAACACTATAGCAGAGTCTCCAAGCAACAGCAGCAGTAGCTCTCCTGGAAAGGGAATGGGGGAATGGCAGATGAAAGAAGCAGCCTTCAGCAGACGCCTGTAAATCACCACCTCTTTTCTCCCTTCCCACCCTCAGGATCTCCGAGCTGCACAATCGCACAGTCCCTGTGCTGCTCAGACCCACCACCTTTTGTTTGGCTCCCTCCCTGAACAAGTCGCCCGGCCGGCCCCCATTGTTGCACAGCAGAGCAGAACGGATCGCTTGCAGCTAGCTAGAGGACCTGCTTAATTGCCAACAGGGAAGATTTGGGGAAAAAACGGCAGAGATGGGAGGGCGGTTTTCCAAAGGCGAGATCTGAAGGAGAAGATCTTTTTTGGATGCAAGGCGGCCGAAAGTTCAGGAGCAAGCGGAGGTAAGCGAAAGGCTGGGACGTTAATGAAAGACCTCTCGTCAGGTTTCCTCTTCAGAGGGTCTTGTCTCGTGTGTTATTTTGGATTGTCCAATTTGTGCAGGTCAAGGGGCCTTTCGAGATACCGAGGCTTCCAAATCCATCTTTCCTATTGAACTCCGTTTACCTGGGCAGAGCCAAACTTAAAAGGAAAACGGAAGGAGGCATCTAGGATCCAGATGGACCCTTCCTGTCCAGATGCGGTGTATTTTTAGATATTGTTTGCTAGGAAGCAACCGTGAGAAAGGGACATCTCCTTAATTTCCTGGTTGTGGGCTTTCCTAGCGGACTGAATGGACCATTGTTAGAAGCAGCCTATCTGTTCTCATACCAATTATGCCGTAACCTGACCCCATGTAATTGAAAGGAGGGTATGTTGGCAATGCACTGTTTCTTTGTGCTTATTTAACTTTTTAAAGGTGCAATGCAATGGTAGGCTGGAGAAGAAGGACCCACAGTCTCCAAATAGATGACTGTACAAGCTTCCCAGAATGGTATGGTTGGGGCACCATCAGGAAAGCCACCGTACCGAATCACCAGATAGATTTCATGCCTACTTTCTGTACCTGTTAATTACATGTGATTGTTATTACTCGGAGTTTACTAGATTTTATATGCAATTGAATGCTGATATTTACCATGAATAAAAACAAAGATGCACGTTAAAAACTGTTGGCTAATGGAGATGAAAATAAAAGTGTGCAATCTGGGAATGGCCTTTCCAGTGGTAGTCACTTATTTATTTTATTTTATTTATTTATTTATTTATTTATTTATTTATATTTATTTATTTATTTATTTATTTATTTATTTTGTCCAATACACAATGAGAGTTTTAGTGGGTATATATATATATATATATATATATATATATATATATATATATATATATATATATATATATATATTCACATAGTAAAATACATGATGAAGGTTATAGAGGAGATACTCATAGTAAAATATATCTATGAACCTCTGGAATCTCGTGGTTGGAAGGAGTAATCTTGCCATGTTTCTCAATCTCGGCAACTTAAAGGTGTGTAGCCTTCAAGTCCCAGAATTCCCCAGCAAGCATGCCGAGTTGAAGTCCTCATATCGTCAAGTTGGCAAGGCTGAGAAGTATTTATCTAGGGCAGGGGTAGGCAAACTTGGGCCTTCTATGACTTGTGGACTTCCCCTTCCAGAATTCCTGAGCCAATCATGCTAGCTCAGGAATTCTGGGAGTTGAAGTCCACATGTCATAGAAGAGCCAACTTTGCCTACCCCTGATCTAGGACATCAAGCCCAACCATCAACTCATGCAGGAATCCATGTTAAAACATTGCAAATAGATGGTCAGGAGAACCCCTGTAATAAAAGAGATCCCACCTCCTATCTTGATTGACAGAGCCTTGGTGGTGCAGTGGTTAGAGTGCAGTACTGCAAGCTACTTCTGCTGATCACCGGCTGCCAGCAGTTTGGCAGATCGAATCTCAGTAGGCTCAAGGTTGACTCAGCCCTTCATCCTTCCAAGGTGGGTAAAATGAGGACCCAGATTGTTGGGGGCAATATGCTTATTCCCTAAACTGCTTAGAGAAGGATGTAAAGCACTGTGAAGTGGTATATAAATCTAAATGTGATTGCTGATGCTATTGCTGTTGTTGTTTCCATGGTCAAAACTGCTATGATATTTTTAATGCTTATCTAGTATTGCACCATAATCCTTTTACTTAAATCCATTATTTTGTACTGGAATGATGAAAAACAGGTCTTGATCATCTAGTTGCCATCCTTCTAGTAGCATGAAGATTGCTAGCATATTGCCATTTATTTTTATTTTATTTATTTATTAAATTTATATAGAAACATAGAAGACTGACGGCAGAAAAAGACCTCATGGTCCATCTAGTCTGCCCTTATACTATTTCCTGTATTTTATCTTACAATGGATATATGTTTATCCCAGGCATGTTTAAATTCAGTTACTGTGGATTTACCAACCACGTCTGCTGGAAGTTTGTTCCAAGGATCTACTACTCTTTCAGTAAAATAATATTTTCTCATGTTGCTTTTGATCTTTCCCCCAACTAACTTCAGATTGTGTCCCCTTGTTCTTGTGTTCACTTTCCTATTAAAAACACTTCCCTCCTGAACCTTATTTAACCCTTTGACATATTTAAATGTTTCGATCATGTCCCCCCTTTTCCTTCTGTCCTCCAGACTATACAGATTGAGTTCATTGTCTTTCCTGATACGTTTTATGCTTAAGACCTTCCACCATTCTTGTAGCCCGTCTTTGGACCCGTTCAATTTTGTCAATATCTTTTTGTAGGTGAGGTCTCCAGAACTGAACACAGTATTCCAAATGTGGTCTCACCAGCACTCTATATAGCGGGATCACAATCTCCCTCTTCCTGCTTGTTATACCTCTAGCTATGCAGCCACTCATCTCCCCAATAAAGTGACTCTGGATGGCTTAGTGTCCAGAGCTATTCAGATCTAGCTGTCTTTTTTTACAGCCAGACATACCCAGCAGTTCTGGCAATTTCTCTTTAGAGAACATCTTCTCCAGATCGCTCTCATTGCCCTTACCCCAAACCTGTTCTGATTTCCCTGATTTTTTTTTTTTTTAAGTAGGCTGCCCGGAACTGAAGTAATCAAGGTGGTGGTGATGGTGTTGTACAAAGCAATTCTATTTCTGATGTTTGGAAACAATATTCCTGCCTCCAATTGTATCTACCTGTCGTTGGGGTTTTTTTGCAACTGCCTCATATTGCTAGCTCACACCCAGTTTGCAATAGATTCTGGTTTTGACAAGTCTCATTATCAGCCAAGCCTTGTGTACCTGTGCATCTGATTTTTGTTCCCTAAATGAAAAAAAACCCACTCACCTTTCAGTTGTCTCTGATAAATTTCATTCCATCAAACCATTTTCCTTATATATCAAAAAGAATAAAGGCATTTTTAATTCAGAATAGAATAGAATTCTTTACTGTGATCGAACATACAAGGAATTTGTCATTGGTGCATATGCTCTCAGTATACATAAAACTCTTTTTCTATTGTTCTATTAAACATTTTAATACAATGAAATCACCACTTACATTTCTATCCTGCTATTTATGCTTTCTTGGTTTCATTTTCAACAGCTTAATCTTTTTTTTTAACTTACTGTGTTGTAAACAATGCTGGGAATGATTTGTTTGAAAGAAGAGAAAGAAAAGTTCACATCTGTATGAGGCAGTCATTTCATTAGAACAACTCAAAGCCCAAACAAATGCTTGACTGGGTGAAATAGTGAATAGTATGAAAAGGGTGGCATTCAAGACATAACACATTTAAATATAGTTATGACAAGCTTCCAGACAGTCAAACTGTGCATTATCTGTGTAAAATTTATATACTGGATTGCTAGTGTCATCCAATAAATATCTACAGTATATCTGAGGCCTCAACAAAGAAAGTGAACATTTCTTATATGTATAATAATTAGGCTGTAATTTGATGCGCAAAAATGATTTCAAGGGACATCAAAATTCTCCTAAAGGTTTCAGAAATAAAGAACCAAACTGTAGTTAATCCTCAACCCACCCCACTCCACCCCATTTTAAATAAAAAATCAACCTAGCAGTCTATCTGCTGCACAAATCCCAGCGACCAGTTAGGTCCCACATAGTGGGTCTTCTCCGGGTCCCATCAACCAATGTCGCTTGGCGGGACCCAGAGGAAGAGCCTTCTCTGGGGTGGCCCCGGCCCTCTGGAACCAACTCCCCCCAGAGATTAGAATTGCCCCCACCCTCCTTGCTTTTCGAAAGCTTCTTAAAACCCACCTCTGCCGCCAGGCATGGTGGAACTGAGATACACTTCCCCCTAGGCCTTTACAATTTTATGCATGGTATGTCTGTATGTATGATTGGTTTTTATATAATGGTTTTAACTGTTTTTAGTATTGGATTTTGTTATATACTGTTTTATTGCTGTTGTTAGCCGCCCCGAGTCTGCGGAGAGGGGCGGCATACAAATCCAATAAATAAATGAATGAATGAATGAATGAATGAATGAATGAATGCCTACTAAAACTCTCATATCTGTAACCTGAAATGATGCACCATAGGGCAGGAATTTTTTTTCAACCAAGGTGCCTAAAATTACAGAGCTAAATTAGAGCTAAATTACAGAATGCATCCAAAATCTGGGGCACAAGACTCCCATGAAGTTGAAATTTGGCAAATGTTATAAAATGTCACCAAACATTTTCCGTGGTTATTTCCTGGTTTTTGACTGTGCTATACAGTTCAACATGATCTATAGTTCAACATGTTCTATTTTCAAGGCAGAAACATCTCTGAATAGCTCCCTGAATTTTTAACAACTTTTCCAGTACATTAGATAAGTCTGCCATTGTTGAGGGTGTTGAAGAATCTGATAATCATATCTCTGAAACAGTAGCCCAAGGGGTCATGTATTCTCTAGCACAGGGGTCTCCAACCTTGGCAACTTTACGACTTGTGGACTTCAACTTCCAGAATTCGTTGGCTGAGGATTTCTGGGAGTTGAAGTCCAAAAGTCGTAGAGTTGCCAAGGCTGGAGGCCCCTGCTCTAGTGAACAGCAGGGGTGAAATGCTTCCGGTTCGCTCATGGCTGTCGTTTGTCAGAGAGCCAATCGCAAAGGAAGCGTGAGGCTCTGCCCACCTGCCTGGATGCCGCCATTTGGATTCTTAATTATTTATTTATTTAATTTATAAGCCGCCCAACTCATTCCGGATTTTGGGGGGCATACAACATCTAAAACCAACTTAAAAACAGTAGAAAAAACACATAGAGAAAAGAGAATAAAAGTCATTCATGTCTTTTGGCCATGGCGAGGTGGTATCATATTGCTTAATGGCCCCAGGTCTGCCAGCAGAGAGCCAGGTTTTCACAGCTTTTTGGAAGGCCAGTAGGGTGGGGGCAGCACGGACCTCTGGAGACAGCTGGTTCCAGAGAGCCGGTGCCACCACAGAGAAGGTTCTCCCATGTGGCCCTGCCAGTCGACACTATCTAGCCAACAGGACCCAGAGGAGTCTACGGAGAGGGGAGGCATACAAATTTAATTAATTAAATAATAATAATAATAATAATAATAATAATAATAATAATAATAACAACAACAACAACAACAACAACAACCCTGTGGGCCCTTATCGATCCTGTAAATAGTCTGGCCCTAAACCATATAGGGCTTTATAGGTAATAATCAATACCTTAAATTGTGTCTGGAGACCGATTGGAAGCCAGTGCAGCTCACGGAGTGTTGGTGTAATGTGGGTGTACCTATGTGTGCCCACAATAGCTTGTGCGGCTATTGTGAGTGCACCTATTGTGTTCTGGACCAATTGTAGTCTCCGAACGCTTTTCAAGAGTAGCCCCTCTGCATATATTCAAGGATAGCTCACTTTTACCCTCTGCACATGCCCAGAATGCTTTGCGCATGCGCAGCGGGTAAAAGAACACAAATGATGGTGTCTGGGCAGGTGGGCGGAGCCTCACACTCCCTTCACGATTGGCTCTCCGACAACCGACAGCCACAAGTGAACCGGGAACAAGTTGATGTCAGCCATCCCTCATAAGTGGAAGTCAGAGGGGAGAATCTGGAGACTCAATTTCTGGATACCAGAACTATCTTAGTTATGGGAATAGACAATGGAATTTCAATTTAAATAAGAGATTCAGATTTTCCCAACCTTTGCCATGCAGATAAATTTAGATTATGTGTTTAATATTCTTATGGAGCAAGGAGCTTTTGAACATGGTTTGCTTTCACTTATTTCAGATTGTAGAAAACCTATACATGGACTGATATATCCGCTTTCTCTTTTATCGGACGCTCATATTTCCTTTTTTTTAAAAACTGCCAATTTTTTTATATTATGAAAAATATTGAGAAAGTTGAGAAGTGGTGTTTTTTTAAAAAAAGAAGGCAATCGTATTCTGTCACTTATTCTTATAATACAAAAAGTAGGGGGCACAATCTGAGATTAGTTGGGGGAAAGATCAGAAGCAACATGAGAAAATATTATTTTACTTAAAGAGTAGTAGATGCTTGGAAAAAACTTCCAGCAGGCATGGTTGGTAAATCCACAGTAACTGAATTTAAACATGCCTGGGATAAACATATATCCATTCTAAGATAAAATACAGGAAATAGTATAAGGGCAGACTAGATGGACCACATACTGCTGAAAAAAATAAAGGGAACACTCAAATAACACATCCTAGATATGAATAAATGAAATATTCTCATTGAATACTTTGTTCTGTACAAAGTTGAATGTGCACAGCAGCAGGTGAAATTGATTGTCAATCAGTGCTGCTTCCTAGGTGGACAGTTTGATTTCACAGAAGTTTGATTTACTTGGACTTATATTGTGTTCTATGTGTTGCTTAAGTCTTCCCTTTATTTTTTTGAACAGTGTATGTTTCTTCCATATTGTCTGCTCACCATTCTGGAGAAGACAGAAGGGCTGAAATAAAACATCAATATTATTATTATTGTTGTTGTTGTTTGTTTGTTGTTGTTTTGTTGTTGTTGTTGTTATTGTTTTGTTGTTGTTTTGTTGTTGTTTTGTTGTTGTTGTTTGTTGTTGTTGTTTTGTTGTTTTGTTGTTGTTGTTATTATTATTATTATTATTATTATTATTATTATTATTATTATTATTATTATTATTTGTGTGCATGCAGGAAGATCCCACGCAGAGACGATGGAAACTGAGTGAAGGCAAAGCATGGCCTCTGGCTTCCTGTGACCTCAAAATTCATCCCTCGACCCTCCTGCCACGGACACCTGAAGTTCTGCAAACTCCACAGCTCCTTGGAGGTATCTTCCCCAAGAGACATGTCTGGGAAGAAGAAGCTCACAAGGCTGGTGGCTGACATTCTTCAAGAACTCCAAAGAGCTTTGGCTTATTTCTTAATTGTCTACACTTTACTGTTAGGAGGCTTCATCTGTGCCAGTCTGATATACCAGATCTTAGCTTCTGAGTGAGGGCTGTGCCCAAAGTATGTCGCGCTTAAATGGGGACGAAAATGAAGAAAGTGTGCAGCCTTCTTTCCCGCTTGTAATGAAAACAAGCATATCGGTAACTTTATTTTATTTTATTTATTGTTAGAGTTGGAAAGGACCATGCGGATCATCAAGTCCAACCCCCTGCCTAAGCAGGAACCCTATAGCATCCCAGCCAAATGGCAGTCCAATTTCCTCTTAAAAATGTCCAGAGTATTGGAGTTCACAACGTCCGCTGGTAGGTTGTTCCACTGGTTGATCATTTGGGATGCTTTCAGATGAAAGTCCAGATCCCTGATGAGCGAATGACACCACAGCTGGACAGTTGCCATTCCAGTGTTTCCCACCACATCCCTGTGACTGTTATCATCTCTGCTCCCAACAAGAGAAGCCCACTTAGGTGGGGTAATGTTTTGCTGCCAGGAGTTCCCATGGACAGTGTGCGCTGTTAAAGAAGATGGGGTGGGAGAGAGTTACACATACCCTGCCTCTTTCTTGCACTTAGCCCCACGGTGACAATTTAAAGGCTCTGGCACTTTGCCACCGTCCCCAGCAAAAAATATTAGGGATTCATTGTGCTCTGTTTCGTTTAAGGGGAAAAAGCAACAGAGAGTGATGGTGGGCAATCCGTTCCTGGGTAGTAGGTAAGGCCTGGCGTTCTCTTGGTTCAGCTGGCAGGGAGAGAGCTCCTTTGCTGCCTGTCAAGTCCATTCAGGTCCATCCCAGTGAAGAGCTGCCCATCACTGGCGCTACTCAGGGGTGGGCAGCAGGCAGGACGGGGTGGAACGCAGTTCCACCGGCGGAAGTGAAGCTGTGTGCCCAGCTCTAGCTGACCATCCCTTCCTCCCATCCCCCTCCTTGGAAAGCGGCAGGGAGACAAGCACCAATAGGTCTAGCAGTGGGCCCATTTCCTCCCCCCTCTTTTCTCAACAGCTGATCGGCACCCGTTCGCCTAGCTATCCAGCCTGAGGTGGAGGGGCCACCCAGGAAGGAGAGTGGGGGAAACAGGAAGCAAGTTGTCACCCCAGAGAGCGACACTGGTGAGGTTGTAAATTGAGGACTTAACAGTTCACTTGAACGATGATGATCATTCAAGCCACTCCCACCTGGTCACATGGCCGGCAAGCCACTCCTACCCAGTCACATGACCATCAAGCCACACCCACAAAATAAGCCACACCCACAGTGTGGCAGTAAAAATGTTGGCTGCCCATTACTGGCGCTACTGGTGTGCTCCTGGCAGTGTACGCGCATATGGCGTGCACAGGCGCATGCATTGGGGTGAGATTCAGCTCCCTGCGCATGCGCAGAAGCTGAATCTTGCACGAGGACACTCATATCACCGATTTCCGGAGATCTCTTTGCTTCGGCGCATGCGCTGAAGCAAAAAAATGCTGAAAATCGGTGAAATCTCGTGCGTGGGAATGTCCTTGTGCATACACAGAATCTGACTATTATATGGATGCATGCATACATGCATCGGGGACGTGGGGTTGCGTGCGCATCTCTATTTTTCCAACTGGGACTGCGCACCTGACCGTACCAGCTGCAGTCCACTATTGGTCCATCCTGACCATTTTCAGGTGGAATTGTAAGGGATGGGGGCAGGGGTAGATTCTAACTTACCTCGCTGCCGGTTCACTTCCTCCCACACTGTATGGAGGCACCTTGTGGGTGCGCATGCGCAGTGCCAAAAACAAACAAAAAGCCAAAAACAAGATGGCGACGTATGCACTGGGCCAGAAACTTGGCTTTTGCGCATGCAGAAAAAAATTCCCCTGAAAAAATAATTCCAAACAAATTCCAAAAAAAGATGGCAGCATCCATGGACCAGCACTGACGGAACCGGTTCTGTGATGTCATTGTAATGGCACCAACAGGTTGCTACCAGTTCGAAGCGGTCCAATCCAGGAGAAACCCACCTGTGACTGGGGGGACAGAAACGGGGACCCCTTGGACGTTCTCAGAGAAGCAATGAATGAAATGACAAAATGAAAGTTAATTACAAAACCAATTTACTCAACTGTTGTTCTGTTTCAGAACATTAGATCAGTGTTTCCCAACCTTGGCCACTTGAAGATATTTGGACTTCAACTCCCAGAATTCCCCAGCCAGCGAATGCTGGCTGGGGAATTCTGGGAGTTGAAGTCCAGATATCTCCAAGTGGCCAAGGTTGGGAAACACTGCATTAGGGAGGGTTTTAGGGCCAGGATGTGCCCTGGACTTCCAAATTAATCCCACCCCAGGGAGGCCTTTCTCTCTAATAACCAACCATTTGATTTCTAATGACAAGGGACTCCACCACAAAACTGGACTCAAAGTCTTGCCTCTAGGGAAAAGTTATATGAGACAATCTCTTTCCCTTAGCTGCCTCCTTTTTACTAACAATCATGTGGTACTGTTTAGAACACTGTTTCTCAAACTTGACAGCTTGCACATGTGTGGACAGCCAGCGTGGGGAATTTTGGGAGTTGAAGTTCGCATATGTACAAGCCGCCAAGTTTGAGAATCGTAATAGTAATAGCACTTGGACTTATATACCACTTTACAGTGTTTTACAGCCCTCTCTAAGCGGTTTATAGAGTCAGCATATTGTCCTCAAGAATTTGGATCCTCATTTTACCCACCTCAGAAGGATGGAAGGCTGAGTTAACCTTGAGCGTGGTGAGATTTGAAATGACCAAATTGCAGTTAACCGGCAGTCAGCAGAAGTAGCCTGCAGTACTGCATTCTAACCACTGCACCGTCATGGCTCATACAGCTGAAAAAACACTGCACAGGAATTTAATTTGCCCTGTAAGATTACTGACCACATCACCTGGTTTCCACCCATTGCTTCTTGTTCTGCCCTCAGGTGCTTTGGAGGGTAGCTTGACTCCCTCTTCTTTGTGGCAATCCCTGAGATATCAAAACCCTGCTATCATGTCACCTCTAGTCCTTCTTTTTATAAGACAAGACATATCCAGTTCCCAGCAATCGTTCTTTATATGTTTTATCCTCCAGTCCCCTAATCATCTTTGTTGCTCTTCTCTGCACTCTTTCTAGAGTCTCAACATCCTTTTTGCATTGTGGCGGCCAAAACTGAGTGCAGTATTCCAATCCAAGTGTGGCCTTAGCAAGGCATTATAAAGTAGTATTAACACTTCAGGTGATCTTGATTCTATCCAGTAATGGGTTACTCCCCCACGGGCAGGGGACACAGTGGGGGATAATTATGCACTATTTATTGAATACTTAATAGTTTTTTTATTGTTCTTCCTTCTCTAGTACCTTACTATAATCCTTAATTACTTTTAAAATAGGAAATAATTAAATTGTATGTTTTTACCCATAAACCTTTAATCATTTTAATCATTATCTAGAACTGAACTTTTATAGCAATTAAAGAAAATTGAGCTGCTTGCCTAATCTGTTATCATACTGAACCATGTCGGTTCAGTGCAAAACCTTAAAATGTTACTGTGCTCCTCAACAAATAATGCTGTCTATCATTTGTCGTTTTTGTGGGTATTCAAATAATGTGACTTAATCAACTGAAAAAGAGTCCAAGCACCTATTTGAAAACTTATCTTGGTTGGTAAGCCACTCCCACAGTCACATAACCCTTAAGCCACCCCGGTCACATGATTGTCAAGTCACCCCCATCTGGTCACATGCCAGCAAGTCACTCCTACCTGGTCATGTGACCATCAAGCCACACCTACAAAATAAGCCACACCCATAGCGTGGCAGTAAAAATTTTGGAAGTCCATCACTGGATTGTACTTATGAAATATTTCCAGTTCAAAATACATTTAAGTCACTCAGTGGTAGAAAAGAGAGAAATAAAGGATTCCTAATACATGCTTCAGATACATAACTCCTTAATATTTGTCTGTTTGAAATTCCTTTCCACACAAAATCACAGAGGTGCTGAAACTTTTTAATATAATTTTCAGCAAATTCTCCAGCTGTATCTGTTATCTACCATATTTTCTGATCACTCTGTACGTTAGGCAACATTAGCAAAAATTGCCAGAAGTCATTTTATGCTATCATTCAATTGTTTTAGGGTTTTTTCCTTCAGGTTGTTATTTAAAAACATGTGGATAGTGCCTTATCCATAATGACTATGAAGCCCATTTTAGGATTTCTCCTGTTTTGTTTGGTATGGGACCCAGTGTAACTATTTTGCATTCTATAAATTGGACCCAGTTAGAATTTAGATAAGAGTTGACTAGAAAATTACTAAACCCCAAAAAATATTTAGAAGGAAGAAAAATTTACAAGTCAATTTTATTATCAAGAAACCAATGTATCCATTGGCTCAAGTGACTTTATCCACGATATGATAATTATTAATGCTCTACAAAAAGCATTATGCTAAAATTATGAAAAGGCAAATGGTAAATAAATATTGAACACCCAAGCTCCATCTCTTGATTTCCCCTAATTTTATCCAAATCTGGTCACCAAAGGTAAGGGGCTACACTTCCTCCTTAATAGAATAGAATTCTTTATTCTTTATTGGCCAAGTGTGATTAGACACACAAGGAATTTGTCTTGGTGTATATGCTCTCAGTGTACATAAAGGAAAAAGATACCTTTGCCAAGAATGATGTGGTACAACACTTAATGATTGTCACAGGGGTCAAATAAGCAATGGAGAAACAATTGATATTAATAAAAAACTTAGGAAACAAGCAACAAGTTATAGTCATATCTCTGTGCTATCTTCTGTTTCCCCTGCCACCACAATAATGTGAATAAACTGGAGAGAAGATCTACTCTCTATTCACTCATTCATGCATTTATGCATTCATTCATTCATTCATTCATTCATGCATTCATTCATTCATGCATGCATTCATTCATTCATTCATCAACCTGATGACTAAAAAAGGTTTTCTCGAATGAGTTTTAAAGATCTATAATAACTGGAAGATACTAGATGGCAACATACCAATTATTTGGATCGAGATTTGAGTGGGGAAAAACCCCTCATCTTGTACAAAATCACCAGCTAAAGGTTAGAAATATCACTTGAGGTGGGGAGGTGTCTCGAAAATCTCTAAAAATACACTGTGTCCCCTTGAGGGAACTGATGCGGTTCTAAAGACCAGAACTGACTACCTACATGCTGTGTTATGTACATTTATAAATAAAGCGCTAATACAAAGTTACTCAAGCCTGCAGTTCTTTCCTCTCACCAAACCTCCCTTCTTCTGTAATGAAAATGCAACCCTCCAGCAGAGGAAGTAGCCATTCTGATGGTCCGTTACCTGTGGCTGGGTGGTTTCAAAGCAGATGCTAGTACTATTTTAGTATTACTACTGGGAGATCTGATCTGCATGTATTTTCCCAAACAATTTAGTGCATTCTTGAATCAGCCTGAAGCAAAGAAAAATAAGTTGATTCTGAATACCAGCTCCTGTAAAACAGCAGGAGAGCTTATTATCTTGGCTGGGCTTCCCGGAGATACTTGTTGGCTAATCATGGGAAGGAAAGGTTATTCTTATTCATGCATCCAGGTGTATTGGACTAACAGTGAGAAAGAAAGCTTATTCTCCTTATTCATTTATTCAGGCGTATTTCCATTTCCCTGCAGCAGAGTTTGGTATTAGAAACATAGAAGACTGACGGCAGAAAAAGACCTCATGGTCCATCTAGTCTGCCCTTATACTATTTCCTGTATTTCATCTTACAATGGATGTATGTTTATTCCAGGCATGTTTAAATTCAGTTACTGTGGATTTACCAACCACGTCTGCTGGAAGTTTGTTCCAAGGATCTACTACTCTTTCAGTGAAATAATATTTTCTCACGTTGCTTTTGATCTCTCCCTCAACTAACCTCAGATTGTGCCCTCTTGTTCTTGTGTTCACTTTCCTATTAAAAACACTTCCCTCCTGAACCTTATTTAACCCTTTCACATATTTAAATGTTTCGATCATGTCCCCCCTTTCCTTTCTGTCCTCCAGACTATACAGATTGAGTTCATTAAGTCTTTCCTGATACGTTTTATGCTTAAGACCTTCCACCATTCTTGTAGCCCGTCTTTGGACCTGTTCAATTTTGTCAATATCTTTTTGTAGGTGAGGTCTCCAGAACTGAACACAGTATTCCAAATGGGGTCTCACCAGCGCTCTATATAAGGGGATCACAACCTCCCTCTTCCTGCTTGTTATACCTCTAGCTATGCAGCCAAGCATCCTACTTTCTTTTCCTACTGCCCGACCACACTGCTCACCCATTTTGAGACTGTCAGAAATCACTACCCCTAAATCCTTCTCTTCTGAAGTTTTTGCTAACACAGAACTAGTATACAGTACACAGTATTATTTTAGGAGGGTGGGTAATAATATTTTAAGCAAGGGCCATGCTCATGGTTAGGCCTGGCTTGATGTCTATGGACATTCTCAATCATCCAGATGAGTGATGGAGAATGGGAGGATTTATATTTATATGCATGTTGACAGGTTAGTTTAATATGGCTTTTAATTAAGGTTTTATAGTTTAGATTCTATATTTGACTTCTTTTTATTGTTTTTGTAATTTATACAGGTGGTAGGTGGTAGGGAAAGCATGTAGGATGCTTGGCTGCATAGCTAGAGGTATAACAAGCAGGAAGAGGGAGATTGTGATCCCACTACATAGAGTGCTGGTGAGACCACATTTGGAGTACTGTGTTCAGTTCTGGAGACCTCACCTACAAAAAAGATATTGACAAAATTGAACGGGTCCAAAGACAGGCTACAAAATGGTGGAAGGTCTTAAGCATAAAACGTATCAGGAAAGACTTAATGAACTCAATCTGTATAGTCTGGAGGACAGAAAGAAAGGGGGGGACATGATGGAAACATTTAAATATGTTAAAGGGTTAAATAAGGTTCAGGAGGGAAGTGTTTTTAATAGGAAAGTGAACACAAGAACAAGGGGGCACAATCTGAGGTTAGTTGGGGGAAAGGTCAGAAGCAATGTGAGAAAATATTATGTTACTGAAAGAGTGGTAGATGCTTGGAACAAACTTCCAGCAGACGTGATTGGTCAATCCACAGTAAATGAATTTAAACATGCTTGGGATAAACATAGATCCATCCTGAGATAAAATACAGGAAATAGTATAAGGGCAGACTAGATGGACCGTGAGATCTTTTTCTGCCGTCAATCTTCTATGTTTCTATGTTTCTATACTGTTGTAAGCCACCCTGAGTCCTTCGGGATTGGATGGTATAGAAGTCGAAGCAAGGAAGCAAGCAAGGAAGGAAGGAAGGAAACAAGGAAACAAGTAAGGAAGGAAGGAAGGAAGGAAGGAAACAAGTAAGGAAGGAAGCAAGCAAGCAAGGAAACAAGGAAACAAGGAAGGAAGGAAACAAGGAAGGAAGGAAGGAAACAAGGAAGCAAGGAAGCAAGCAAGCAAGCAAGCAAGCAAGCAAGCAAGCAAGCAAGCAAGCAAGCAAGCAAGCAAGCAAGCAAGCAAGCAAGCAAGCAAGCAAGCAAGCAAGCAAGCAAATAAATATTCCTTGCAGTCATCTGGTCCTTAGTATTTTTTCGGAGAATCATTGAGGCCAATTGACGGTTTATCTGAGTCACCTCACAGCTGTGGAAGGTTCCAGAAGGTTCCACAGCCATTTGCACTATGCAGGTGACACTCAGGGCTCAGGTGATCCTGAGGGCATGAATAAAACTCCAAGCGATCTCAACCACTCTCGGAAGAGTCATTATGTATAATTATTATTATGTAATAATAATGACTAGTTAACTACAAGGAATATAAATCCTTCCATTCCTCACATGTCAGTCAAAACTGAAGAAGCTTCTTGGATGAGAAGTGAAACATCTTCAAGGAGAAACATAGCCCGTCTGCCTTTTCAAAAAGCACCTTTGGGACAAGGACTGGATTCTTCCTCTAAATCATTGGTTCTCAACCTTTCTAATGCCGCGACCCCTTAATACACTTCCGCATGTTGTGGTGACCCCCAACCATAAGTCTAGCACCATATTCTCCCAACAGAGCTTTTAGCTGATTGGCAGGAAGGTCAGAGGGACACCCCCACTGTAAACGGTCAGATTGGTCAGATTGTAAAAATATCTTCCAAGGCGCCAGAATAGAAGCTTTAGGTCCTAGCACCGTGGGAAATTTGTCTTTTCCCATGGCCTTAGGCGACTCCTGTGAAACGGTCATTCGATTCCCAAAGGGATCCCAACCCCCAGGTGGAGAACCACTGCTCTAAATAGTCTGTGGAGAAGTGCTGGATCTTGGCTTATTTCTAGGGACAAGAGAGACCTGACAAGAGAGGAAGAAGAGAGAACAGAAATTCTTTGGAAAGTTAAATCAGTGCTCAGACATTATGATCCTAAAGGCAAGCAGAATGATGGCAGATTTGTTTATTTGTCAAAGCGACTCAGGGCGGCGTACAACATTGTAAATACAAACAATATATGTGAGAAATCTATTTTAAAAGGGCATATACAAAATTAATAAAAACGCCTTATGCAATCATCTGCATTCATCCAATTCAATCTTTCATATCAGCCTATCATACTAAGTAATTGCCGTATTTGTTGGAATATAAGACACATCGGAGTATAAGATGCACCTTAGTTTTTGGGGAGGAAAATGGGGAAAAAATAATCTACCTACCAGTTTGCCTCTAGCTGGTCCTAAGTCTGGTCAGCTTCAGCACATTAGTTGGTTGGTTTTGAGTGCACGTGCTTGCTTTTTATCCCTTGGTTGGGGATTAAAAATAACAATTTCTAAAATACTTCTCTCTCTCTCTTCGGAGAGAGAAACAATTAAAGCCCTACATGGCATTGGACCAGAGTACCTCCGGAACCGCCTACTATTGCACGAATCCCAGCGGCCGATAAGGTCCCACGGAGTTGGACTTCTCCGGGTCCCGCCGACTAAACAATGTCGTTTGGCGGGCCCCAGGGGAAGAGCCTTCTCTGTGGCGGCCCCGGCCCTCTGGAATCAATTTCCCCCGGAGATTAGAACTGCCCCCACCCTCCTTGTCTTTCGTAAATTACTCAAGACTCACTTATGCCGCCAGGCATGGGGGAGTTGAGACACCTTTCTCCCAGGCTTCTTTATATTTTGTTTCATGTTTGGTATGAATGTGCTGTTTGGTTTTTAAATATATGATAGGGTTTTATATGCTTCTTTTAATATTAGATTTGTTTTGCTATAATATTGTTTTTATTGTTGTGAGCTGCCCCGAGTCTTCGGAGAGGGGCGGCATACAAATCTAATAAATAATAATAATAAATAATAATAATAATAATAATAATAATAATAATAATAATAATAATGAGGAAAGCAGGCAAAGGGGAGATCTTTTCATAAAGATCATTTTGCCCATTAGCACCTTGTTAGGACTGAAAAAAAAGGGGGGGAAGTTCGCTTGCCAGCAAAGCAGGGAAGAAAAATGTTGGGGAACAAAAGCTTAGTAAAAGCCACATTTAGAGTAAAAGACACACCCAAATTTTCAGCCTCTTTTAGGGGGGGGGATGGTCTAATGCTCTGAAAAATATGGTAAGTAATAGAAGACCCCATTTAAAAACATCTTCGAACTGCAGTTGGTTTGGATGAAGAGCAGCTGTACTGTCAGAGCCATTCTGGAGCATCTGTTTTTGAGCTGTAGGGCAACATATTCAAGTAAACAAAGGAGTTCCACCAGTGTTCTCTCTAAATTTTTTTTGGGGTGGGCGGAAAAGTATAGTGTCTGAGCGGCAGTCCCTTCGGGACTGGGCGGCACAGAAATAATAATAAAATTTCCCTCTCGGCTTCTGGGCAGGTTTGGAAAACTCTGAGTTGATGATGATTTTTAAGTGAGCGATTGCTCACTGCTCAGCTTAGAGGGAACTATGAGTTCCACAATTGGTTAAAATCCCCAGCCTCGAATGAGCGGAAAAGTGGATGAAAATATATCTGTTTATTTAGAAGGTTAATGTTAAATCAGTAACATGCCGATACTGCTGTAGTTCAAGTATTTATTAGAACAGGAACTGTAACAGGGTCTAACACCAACCAACTCAAAAACCCAACGACGGCAACGGTCCAACCGTTGCCCTATTTATACTGTAGACCAGTGTTTCCCAATCTTGGCAACTTGAAGATATCTGGACTTCAACTCCGAGAATTCTGGGAGTTGAAGTCCAGATATCTTCAAGTTGCCAAGGTTGGGAAACACTGCTCTAGACCATGCAATGGTTTCCACAGACTCTGGGTCGACTAAAGTCTGGGCGAGGCTGTAAATAGCGGAGCCACAATAGTTTACGAAAATAGTTCTTTTCCAATCATCAGACGCATCATGTAGGTTGCTCGCTTGCAGGAAGATCCTAAATTGGGCATGTATGTTGTCCAGGTTTCTTGTTCGTGGTTGAAAAATTCAAGTGCTTGAGTCATCGATGACAGCATGTTGCTGGTTCATGCGAAGGTTCACTCACCCTCGTCGCCATTGTTAAATCACTAACACGCCGATACTGCTGTAGTTCAAGTATTTGTTAGAACAGGAACTGTAACAGGATCTAACACCAACCAACACGAAAACCCAACAACGGCAACAGTTATAACAATCTCAGTCCTATAAACATACAGGTAGTCCTTCACTTACAACAGTTTGTTCAAAGTTACAACAGCACTGAAAACAGTAACTCATGACCATTTTTCACAGCTATGACCTTTGCAGCATCCCCTTGATCATGTGATTAAAGTCCAGATGTTTGGCAACTGTTTCATAATTACAGCCGTTGCTGTGTCCCAAGGTCATGTGATCTTTTGTAACCTTTTGACGAGCAAAGACAATGGGGAAGCCAAATTCACATAACGTTGGGGTTATTATCATTTAGCATTAGCATTTAGACTTGTATACCGCTTCACAGTCCTTTGCAGCCCTCTCAAAGCGGTTTACAGAGTTAGCATATATTGCCCCCAACAATCTGGGTCCTCATTTTACCGACCTTGGAAGGATGGAAGGCTGAGTCAACCCTGAGCCTACTGAGATTCGATCTGCAGAAGTAGCCTGCAGTACTGCACTCTAACCACTGAGCCACCGAGGCTCTTAACTTTTCATTATTAATTAATTATAGTAACTTATCAACTGTAGTGATTCATTTAACAACTTCAGCAAGAAAGGTCGTAAAATAGGGCAAAACTCACTTAGCAAATGTCTCACTTAACAACAGAAATTTGGGGCTCAATTATGGTCGTAAGACGAGGACAACCTGTATTACAATATCCTGATGGCCCGGCTGGATAATTTTAGATTCTGGATATAATCATTGTACTGTGGTCTATTTTAGGAAGCCATATCTATAACTCAGAAGACAGACGAACAAATCCCATTTCTTTCATCTCTCCCTCCACTTTTGAGATGCCGTTTCTCAATTTTTAATACTATAGAAGGGAGACATTATGAATAACAATTAATTATTCATAGCTATAAATAATGCAGACGCAAAGGAAATAAATGCACATATAGTTTTGGTCTCATTCTTCCTCTTCCAAGACCAGACGACTTTACTTGTGGAATGCAACACTTGGTCAAGGACAGCACTCCTACTATGACCATTCCAGGGGTGAAATGCTATCGGTTCAACCCAGTTCAGGCATAACGGTAGCGGGGAGGGTGCCACTAGTTTGGAGAACCCATAGTGATGGCAGTGCGATGCTCTGCCCACCTTCCTGGATGTCCCCATTTTCTTTTTTTAACCCCTCTGTGCATGCGCAAAGTATTCTGAGCATGCTCAGAGAGTGAAGAAACACGCACTTCTGAACCAGTAAGGAAGGTAAGTAGATTTCACTGCTGGACCATTCCTACATTCTTGTAGGAAATAAGATATTCTGATTATTTACTTACTTACTTACTTACTTACTTACTTACTTACTTACTTACTTACTTACTTACTTACTTACTTACTTACTTACTGTCTGTTGTGGTTGGCTCTGGCCCAGCTCCTGCCCCAGGGAATATGGAGGTGGATGCAGGGGAAACTTCAACATGTCATAGACCTGTGTTATTGCCGGCAGAGTCAGTTCAGAGTTTAGTTTCCTCGGACGAAGAAGAAGGTGGGAATGACTCGGCAGAGGAGGGCTTGGCACACAGTCTAGGCAGTCAATCTCCATTATCTTCCATTGATTCGGATGAAGACGTCTTGGACCCACGCAAGCGTAGAATTATGCGTAGAAGAGACCAAGTAAGGACATATTACAGGAGATAAGAGAGACCACCTGTGTTTGGGTGGGGCTCCAGTAATTAGGGCTGCTGCTATAAATAGCAGCGTGTGGGTTTGGCTGTTGTGGAAGAGTATCTGATCGCAGTTCTTCAGGAATCGTGTGTTGCTGTTTTCTGGACTTTGTTGATTTTTCACGCCTTTGAAACCAAAGCAGAGCAACGTGTGTGTGTGTGTGTGTCTCACTTCTGTGGAAGAAGAAGGGGTGTGAAGTTTCTTCACAGCTGCTAGCTAAGTACTTAATGACTGATTAAGGGAAATTGTACAGACTACCCAGTTGTTTTGGGATGAGTGCTGTTAGCAATACAAAAAGAGTGCTTAGTTTATTTTGAATTTTGTGATAAAGAACATTGTTTTGAATTTTCAAACGTGTGTGTGTCTGAAATTTGTACCCTTGAATTTTCAGGAGACTCCTACCAGAGAGCCTGGCAGAACACTTACTTACTTACTTACTTACTTACTTACTTACTTACTTACTTACTTACTTACTTACTTATTATATTTATATGCTGCTCACTCAGAGCAGCTGAATCCATCTGATGATAAAGCACCCCCCCCCCCGAGAATGAAATATTTTGGGGGAAATTAAAAGAAGCAGAATATTATATTTCCCCAAAGGAGAAATGGAGAAGCTTGTTCTTAGAGGCAGAAAGCAGCTCCCAGTATTTTTTTAAATAGAAATCATTAAGAAATCCTAGGCCAGCCTATCACAAAATACCTTCGCCTTCAGGTGATGGCTTTAAGGAAAGGACATGACCTTAACCTCATTCCTTGAGAAAAGTGTAAACAATACCCATCTATTTAGAAAGACAGGCTAGAGCAGTGGTTCTCAACCTGGGGGTCGGGACCCCTTTAGGGGTCGAATGACCGTTTCACAGGGGTCGCCTAAGACAGTGTTTCCCAACCTTGGCAACTTGAAGATATTTGGACTTCAACTCCCAGAATTCCCCAGACAGCATTCGCTGTCTGGGGAATTCTGGGAGTTGAAGTCCAAATATCTTCAAGTTGCCAAGGTTGGGAAACACTGGCCTAAGACCATGGGAAAAGACAAATTTCCCATGGTGCTAGGAACTAAAGCTTCTATTCTGGCGCTTTGGAACATATTTTTATAATCTGACCAATCAGGAGTTTACAGTGGAGGTGTCCCTCTGACCTTCCTGCCAATAGGATTAAAGCTCTGTTGGGAGAACTGGTGCTAGACTTATGCTTGGGGGTCACCACAACATGAAGAAATGTATTAAGGGGTCACGGCATTAGAAAGGTTAAGAACCACTGGGCTAGAGGCAATAGATAACAGGATAAAATCAATTACATCTGCCTGACAGGATTAAGACTAAGGAAGTGATTATTAAGACTCACCGTGAGCCTTTGAGAAAAAAGTAAAAACGATCACATAATAAAAACACACCAAGCAAGCCTTTGGATTACAAAATGCTGTAAAAATTGTATAAAAGCTCATGTAAAACCAAACCAATTGGTCAGCTATCTAAGAACTGCATGCTGTGTATGGGTTGGTTCAATAAACCTTCTTTCCAGTCAGCCTCTATGTCCTTTCAGGCATATTTCTCACAGCTTGGAATTGAACCAGTTGGGTTTTCCTTCCAATAATCTTGCCTGCCTGGGAGAAACCCAGGTATAATTATGGGGATAGTATTTTATTTGGGAATAAGAATCAGCAGTAGACATAGGTGGTGGGAGAAGGAAAGGGAGCCACCCCCCGCAAGTGCCTCCAGCCCCCTTGTGCCCCTGACTTCTCGCCGCTACCGCACCTGGCCCCCCCAGGCACCTCCAACCCCCCTCGCGCCCCTGGCCTCTCATTGCTGCCCCCCACCCGCACGATCCGCCCCTCTTTCCGGCTTTCTCCTCCTCTGCCTCCTGCAATGGTGGCTGCAGCAGCAACTCTAAGGAGAGGGGTGGCATAAAAATCAACCAACCAACCAACCAACCAACTAACCAACCAACCAAACCAATAAACAATGCTGTTTGGCGGGACCCAGGGGAAGAACCTTCTCTGTGGCAGCCCCGACCCTCTGGAACCAACTCCCCCTGGAGATCAGGACTGTCCCCACCCTCCTTGCCTTTCGTAAACTCCTTAAAACCCACCTCTGCCATCAGGCATGGGGGAATTGAGACATCTCCCCCGGGCCTATACAGTTTATGCATGGTATGTTTGTGTGTGTGCATATTTTGCTTTTTAATAAGGGGTTTTTAGTGACTTTTAATTATTAGATTTGTTATACATTGTTTTATTATTGTTGTGAGCCGCCCCGAGTCTATGGGGAGGGGCGGCATACATATCTAATAAATAATAATAAAATAATAATAATAATAATAATAATAATAATCAATCAATCAATCAATCAATGGTATAGGAGCGTGGCTATCTCAGAATGTGTAGCCATAGTTTAATCTAAGACATCCACACTCATCTCCTCCCTTTTCTCCGAATCTCCAGAAAGGGGCGGCATACAAATCTAATAAATTATTATTATTAAATTAAATTATTATTTCTCCTGAGCAGGCAAGGAATGAGAGATGGCATTCCCTTTTCAAACATAAAACACAACTGGAAGTTTGTGATTAATAAATGGAACAGGAAGCAGGCAGGATAAGGAAAGAAAATACTGACTGATCCTGAGCAACAATTTATTTATTTATCTATTTATTTTATTTGTCAAACACGTATAGGATAGCAGTAGTTTGTATAAACATAACATAAAGTAAAAAGTAAGGATAAAAGAGGACAATAGAACAGTAGGACAGGGATGGTAGCCACAGTGGTGCACTTATGCACACCCCTTACAAACCTCTTAGAAATGGGGAGAGGTCGAATGTAGACAGTCTAAGGTTAAAGATTTTGGGGTTTGGGGAAGAAACCACAGAGTCAGGTAGTGCATTCCAGGCATTGATCACTATTGCTGAAATCGTATTTTCTGCAGTCGAATTTGGAGCGGTTTACATTTAGTTTGAATCTATTACGCGCTTGTGTAATTGCTGCAGTTGAAGGTGAAGTAGTCATTAACAGGAAGGACATATTGATATATGATTTAGATCCGATTGGAGGTGACGTAGTTGTAAATTGTCTAATCTCAGTATTTCAAGTCTGGTGGAATAAGGTATTCTATTGCGAGTGGAGAAGTGAAGGATTCTTCTTGTAAAACATTTCTGGATTCTCTTGATTGTAGTAATGTCTGTTATGCAATGTGGGTTCCAGACAAGTGAGCTGTATTCCAGAATTGGTCTAACAAATGTTTTGTAAGTTCTGGTTAGCAGTGTAATATTGCCAGAGAAGAAGCTACGTAAGATTAGATTAATAACTCTTAGTGCTTTTTTGACAATGTTGTTACAGTGTGCTCTTGTTCTTAGGTCATTGGCTATGAGTACTCCAAGGTCTTTGACAGAGTGACAGCCATCTACAAGTTCATTTCCTCCAAGTTTGTATTTTGTATTCTGATTCTTTTTCTCAATGTGTAAGACAGAGCATTTGTTGGTTGAGATTTGACGTTGCCAGTTTTTGACCATTCTGCGACATAGTCAAGGTCTTTTTGAAGGGTAGCAGCATTCTCGGTGATCTTAAATAGGAGCTCATTAATTGTTGGAGAACGGATCATGCACTGTATGAGTGGTGTAGCGCACTATGGGCGGATCCTGTATTCCCGTAAATTCGGCAGACATCGGTTTTTCACAAATGTTGGAACTGTGGAAAAGAAAGGCAAAGAAAGAATGAAGATGGTATACAATGCAGGTCTTAGAAATTATGCAAGATAATAGGATTAGCCTACCTAGCAGACAATTAATTGAAGACCATTGACATTTCCCCATCTGTTTTATGGCAGCGCTTCTCACAGCGCCTTTAGGTTTTGAGAAGCCATTTGAAAGACAGCTTATCACCCCAGAGCAGGGGTAGGCAAAGATGGCTCTCCTATGACATGTGGACTTCAAATCCCAGAATTCCTGAGCTAGCATGATTGGCTCAGGAATTCTGGGAGTTGAAGTCCACAAGTCATAGAAGAGACAAATTTTGCCTACCTCTGCCCCAGAGAAAAAGATTGTCTTTTGGTACAGAAGGTTCCCATTTTGTGGAATCTCAGGTAGCAAATTTGGGGAAGACCTACCAAAGACTATGGAGATCTTCCACCACAGTATAGAAAATCTTAGGTAGGTTCATCATCTCCTAGACGAGTCGGTCCACTTCAAAGTCCAGGTTCAGCAATAATCTTTTCCCCTCATGGTTGGGAGGACTTTACAGATGGATGAATTGGTCTATTGTGCTGAGCCAAATGTTTATTAAACATGGTTTGGAGTCAACTACATTTGGCAGGCTGTACTAAGCGGTAAACAACAGCGTACAAATCACAGTGGCTAGATTCTTATTCCTAAAAGCCAGCAAATTTGTGTTCAAGCGAAATGTGGGAACTTTCTTACAATGTCAAGAAAAATAATCCAAACATTTACACAGTGTGTAAAAAAATGACCTTTCTCCACGGGTTCAAGGCAGGGGAGGGTTCCTCTTACCTGTTCCTACTGGTGCGCTGCGTGCGTATCACATCTCCTAGCCTAATTTTGCTTCTGCGCATGTGCAAAGAGATGATTTCCTTTCTGCGCATGCTCAGAAAGCCAGAAAATTGCCAAAAATTAGGGGGGAAAGATGGTGGTGCACACAGACTGGCAAAGACAGCATCGGAGGTGTCACGCCAAAATTGCGTAATTGGCGGGTCACTACCGGAGCGGTGCACTGGATTACACTGGTAGGACCCCATCTCCAGAGCCAGGGTGGCACAGCAGGTAGAGTGCTGTACTGCAGGCCACTGAAGCTGACTGTAGACCTGTAGGTCAGCGGTTCAAATCTCATCACCAGCTCAAGGTTGACTCAGCCTTCCATTCTTCTGAGGTGGGTAAAATGAGGAGGTAATATGCTGGCTCTGTTAAAAAGTGCTATTGCTAACATGTTGTAAGCCGCCCTGAGTCTAAGGAGAAGGGTGGAATAAATGAATGAATGAATGAATGAATGAATGAATGAACGAACGGACCGACCGACCGACCGACCGACCGACCGTCCGTCCGTCCGTCCGTCCGTCCGTCCGTCCGTCCATCCATCCATCCATCCATCCATCCATCCATCCATCAATCAATCAATCAATCAATCTCTGGTTCAAGGTACATGACTGGGTCAAGATTAGGCTCTTCATCCTTGTGTTTGTGTGTTTGTGTACACATATACACAGATACATACATCATGTTTTCCTGAAAATATAACGTACCCCGAAAATAAGCTTTACCCTGATTTTCATGCCTGTGCCTAATATAAGCCCTATCCCCAAAATAAGTCCTAATTAAGTCCTGCCCGCCATCTGGTTGTCTGATGTGGGGCAAGGAACAGGCATTAATATCAAGCTAGGGTATGTGTGTGCAGAGGATAGAACTGCCCCATGCACCCCGCACATGCTTCCATTAGGACTGCTGCGGGTCAGGCCGCTGCCTGACTTCTGCAGCCGCTTGTGGTTGCTCGTGGCCAGATGCCATATGGTGCATCATGCTGGTGCTGCCTTTCATGGCAAAACGCCACAAGGCTCCTCATGCTGCCCTGATTCCAAGGAATAGGGCAGCACAGAAATCTAATTAATAAATAAAATAAATAAATCAATGCTAATGCCACTGCTCATGCACACAATGGCACAATGTGCCATGCAACCTCCTGCCACATGCGGCAGCACTGGCACAACAAGCTATGCGGCACTGGCTACAAGTGGGCATCAAAGGCTGCAGAAGGAGTCGCGCAGCGGCACGAGAAGTGTCAGGTGTGGGAGGCATGTGGTGGTCCTAAGGTAAGTAGGTAAAACATAGACATCCACCAAAAATAAGACTAAAAATAAGTCCTTGTGGAAAGAACCATGGTTGGTAGGTAGGTGGGTGGATGGATACATGGATGGACGGACGGACGGACGGACGGACGGGTGGATAGATGGATAGATAGATAGATAGATAGATAGATAGATAGATAGATGGATGGATGGATGGATGGACGGACGGACGGACGGACGGACGGACGGACAGACGGACAGACGGACAGACGGACAGACGGACAGACGGACAGACGGACAGACGGACAGACGGACAGACGGACAGACGGACAGACGGACAGACGGATAGATGGACGGATGGACAGACAGACAGATAGACAGATAGACAGACGGGTGGGTGAGTGGGTGGGTGGGTGGGTGGATAGATGGATGGATGGATGGACGGATGGGTGGATAGCCAGACAGACAGACAGATGGACAGACAGGTGGACAGTTGGATAGATGGATGGATGGATAGATAGATAGAGAGAGAGAGAGAGAGAGAGAGAGAGAGATGGATGGATGGATGGATGGTAGATATAGATGGATGATAGATTGTGTGTGTTTGTGTGTGTACGTACATAGTTTCATAGATATACGAAACATACTATTTATAGATGAAGGTGGCAATGAGAGAAGCCAGGAGTACGGCAGAGAGGATGGTGAGGATGGCGATAATGATGCTCGTCTCAATTCTCCGCCGTCTGGGCTTGGGAACAATTTTGTCAGGATTTCTCCCTGGTAAAAAAAAAAGCAAAAAGGTATTTTTATCACGTAATCCTTTCAAAGTGCCATCTTAGAAGGATTTCCTTTCCTTCGGGACAGAATAGTTTTTGTAATGCCTGAAATATTTCTTTGAAATCGAGATATGTAGGAAAGTGAACCTGAATTATTCAGAGAGCATCGAAACACCTCCTCCAAAATGAGTCCAACTCAGTCTAACTTTTCAGTGGCTAAGCAAGACAGTTGTTAAGTGAGTTTTGTCTCATTTTATGACCTTTCTTGCCACAGTTGCTAGGTGAATCACTGCAGCTGTTAAGTAACATGGTTGTTACGTGAATCTGACTTTCCCACAGAATTTATTTGTTAGAAGGTTGCAAAAGGGGACCACGTAATGCCAGAACACTGCAACCATACTACATATTGTACATAGAAACATAGAAACATAGAAGACTGACGGCAGAAAAAGACCTCATGGTCCATCTAGTCTGCCCTTATACTATTTTCTGTATTTTATCTTAGGATGGATATATGTTTATCCCAGGCATGTTTAAATTCAGTTACTGTGGATTTACCAACCACGTCTGCTGGAAGTTTGTTCCAAGCATCTACTACTCTTTCAGTAAAATAATATTTTCTCACGTTGCTTTTGATCTTTCCACCAACTAACTTCAGATTGTGTCCCCTTGTTCTTGTGTTCACTTTCCTATTAAAAACACTTCCCTCCTGAACCTTATTTAACCCTTTAACATATTTAAATGTTTCCATCACGTCCCCCCTTTTCTTTCCGTCCATGCCAATTTAACAGGGGTTAGATACACTCCACTAAACCATGGTCAAACACATCCTATTTTGCGTCCTTATTGTCAGGTTAGTGTATATTTATTTATTCATTTATTTATTGGATTTATATGCCACCCCCTCTGAGGACTTGGGGAGGCTTACAACATATGAAAGAAACAAGGTTGACTCAGCCTTCCATCCTTCCGAGGTGGGTAAAATGAGGACCAAGATTATGGGGGCAATATGCTGGTTCTGTTAAAAAGTGCTGTTGCTAACATGTAGTAATCCACCCTGAGTCTAAGCAGAAGGGCAGCATAAAAATTGAATGAATGAATGAATAAATAAATAAATAAACAAACAATAAAATACAGCAGGCTAAATCCAATTAATTAAAACTAAAATTCTAACTTCCTAATTATATTAAAAATCAATCATACCCATTCAAATAATAATAATAATAATAATAATAATAATAATAATAATAATTATTATTATTATTAGTAGTAGTAGTAGTAGTAGTATTAGTATTAGTATTATTATTTATTAGATTTGTATGCTGCCTCACTCCGGAGACTCGGTGCGGCTCATAACCCTATGATTTAACCATACATAATAACCATACATAACATTCATCGACCAGGGGACTAAGGTCTAATCGCCCCAGCCTGGCAGCATAAGTGAGTCTTAAGACTCTGGCAGAAGGTGAGGAGGGTGGGGACAGTACGAATCTCCGAGCTGCTTCCAGGGGCCCCCCTCGAGAAGGCTCTTTGCCTAGGCCCCGCCAAGCGACATTGTCTAGTTCAGTGTTTCCCAACCTTGGCAATTTGGAGATATCTGGACTTCAACTCCCAGAATTCCCCAGCCTGGCTGGGGAATTCTGGGAGTTGAAGTCCAAATATCTTCAAGTGGCCAAGGTTGGGAAACACTGGTCTAGTTGATGGGACCCGGAGAAGGCCGACTCTGTGGGATCTAACTGGTCACTGGGACTCATAAGGCAGAAGCCGGTCCCGCAAGTAATCTGGTCTGAAATATTGTAGAGGTAGGTCCACGTGTGACTGTCTAACCAAACTGAATGGGATTTCAACAGGCTGGACATGTGACGGGGATGCTGGCTAGTTACCTTGAATCAGTGTGATGGGATCAGACCATTTTGTTTCCTCAATGACGTCTGTTGAATTCTTTGCCATTGCCAGGAACTTGACCCTAGAAAGAGAAAAGCTGTGTGTCTTAGTGACAGTGAAGGGTCTTCCAAAATTTGGCAATAATTGATTTAAAAAAAAAATAAAAAAAAATGGCAACTGTTCCTTCCTGATCATTTTTCCCACAGGCCCTTGACTTCAAACACTCAGTGAGCCTGGGAAGTATGGGGTTTGTAGTGTGATGCTTATGATCAACATTGGTTGGGCAAGGCCGTTCTAAATTCTATCATTAACATGGATTTGATTCTTGTCTTGAAAAATCCTTGAATAGCTATATGATACATATGGACCTTCATTCTCTTCCCACCTTAGCTGCCTTTTAAATGCCGAATTTCAGAATTTATTTTATTTATCTATCTATCTATCTATCTATCTATCTATCTATCTATCTATTTATTTTTTACTTACTTACTTAGTTACTTACTTACTTATTTATTTATTTATTTATTTATTTTGTCCAATACACAATGAGGGTTTTAGTGGGTACATATCTATATATACAAAGTAAAATACATGATGAAGGTTATAGAGGAGATACTCATAGTAAAATATATCTAAGAAATAATAGAAAAGAAGGTATAGTAATAGAAAATATCAATGAAAGAATAGAAGAAGAGATATAGGAATAGAAGAAAGGTATAGGAGATATAGGAGAGCAATAGGACAGGGGACGGAAGGCACTCTAGTGCACTTGTACTCGCCCTTTACTGACCTCTTAGGAATCTGCATAGGTCAACCATAGATAATCTAAGGGTAAATTGTTGGGGGTTTGGGGATGACACTATGGAGTCCGGTAATGAGTTCCACGCTTCGACAACTCAGTTACTGAAGTCATATTTTTTACAGTCAAGTTTGGAGCGGTTAATGTTAAGTTTAAATCTGTTGTGTGCTCTTGTGTTGTTGTGGTTGAAGCTGAAGTAGTTGCCGATGGGCCGGACGTTGCAGCATATGATCTTGTGGGCAATACTTAGATCTTGTTTAATGTATCTTAGTTCTAGGCTTTCTAGGCCCAGGATTGAAAGTCTAATCTCGTAGGGTATTCTGTTTCGAGTGGAGGACTGATGGGCTCTTCTGGTGAAGTATCTTTGGACATTTTCAAGGGTGTTGATGTCTGAGATGCGATATGGGTTCCAATCGGATGAGCTGTATTCGAGGATGGGTCTGGCAAAAGTTTTGTAAGCTCTGGTAAGTAGTGTGAGATTGCCAGAGCAGAAGCTACGTAAGATTAGGTTTACAACTCTTGAAGCCTTCTTGGCTATGTTGTTGCAGTGGGCTTTGGCACTTAAATCTTTTGTTGTTAGTATACCGAGGTCTTTAACTGAGTGGGGATTATCTGTGATAATTTGATTATTCAGTTCGTATTTGGAGTTCAGATTCTTCTTCCCAATGTGTAGAGAGGGTGTCTTGGAGGGTCTTGGAGGATGGAGTTGCTCAATAAACAAACTGCTTTGCTTGCTAATTTAATTAACAAATTTCTACCCCTAACTTTAATTTAATAATATAAGTGGTATTTCTCTTTGCTTTTTAACTATTAATTTAATAATTAAAAAGAGAAATGAAATACAGATGTTACATGGAATGTAACACAATAACCCTAAGTGGCAACATCTAATCATTTTTGAGGGGTCCAATATTCTTGGAGAAATAACTCTTTGACAATAAATCCTGCATGTGATTTGCTGCCTATATTTCCTAAGACAAGCTATTGCTTGTCTAAATAATTGATTGAGCTTTTTTCTTAGAAGAACAATTTTTTGATCTGTTGTTACAAAACACTCAAAAATTCTAGAATAAAAGGGAGTGTATACTGACTTTTACGCCTTGGAAGTAAAAGTGATTTGCAATGGTAAAAGGCTATGAAAAGGTTAATTAAAGGTATTCATATACCCCGGTTATTGCGTCCCCGACCATTGCGAATGGGCTACATCGCGATTTTTCAACCCGGAAGTAAAAACACCATCTGCGCATGTGCGCCCTTTTTTCCTATGGCCACACATGCGTAGATGGTGTTCCCCGCCGGGCAGATCAGCTGCTGGGCGGCTTCCCTGGGTCTTTCCCCTCTTGCTGGCGGGAGGGTGAGAAGCCCCCCCAGCACCCGCTCGCCCTCCGTTCGCCCGCCCTTCGCCCGGCCACCCGCCATTTGCTCGCTGCTCGCCCGGCCACCCGGGTTCGTTTGGCTTCGGGACTCAGTTGGGAAGCGGTACGGGTGTTTTAAAAGGTCTCCGCCGGCATGGGGGGCTTCTTAGCACCCCCCCAAACCCGGGTTGGGGGTTCGGGGGGGGTAGGAAGCCCCCCATGCCGGCGGAGACCTTTTAAAACACCCGTGCCGCTTCCCAGCTGAGTCCTCAAGCCAAGCGCAGAAGTTAGCCTTGAATCCCTTTGAATCCCGCCGCTTCTGCTGGATATGGGCGATGGGGGGGCGATCTGCCACACCCCTGGCTTCCGCACCGCTCGTCCCACCCACCGCCCGTATCCAGCAGAAGCTGCTGGATTCAAAGTGCTGGGATGGGGGGCTGTCGGGACACCCCCCCCCACCCCAGCACTTTGAATCCCGCCGCTTCTGTTGGATACGGGCGATGGGGGGGCGAGCTGCCACAGCCCCTGGCTTCCTCACCACTCGTCCCACCCACCGCCCGTATCCAGCAGAAGCTGCTGGATTCAAAGTGATTCAGGGAACAGAATGGAGCCTTCCGCGGCGGGGCTGGTAGGAGGGGAGCCGAGGGGATAACCGAGCCCAGCCCCGTGGAGCCCAGGATCACTCGGCTGCCGGCGGCAGGAAGGCGAATCCCACGGGGCTGGGCTCGGTTATCCCCTCGGCTCCCCTCCTACCAGCCCCGCCGCGGAAGGCTCCATTCTTCGGCTCCTCGCTAGCGGGCTTTCGAGATGAGTCCTGAAGCGAATTCGCTTCAGGACTCAGCTCGAAAGCGGCGAGAGCTAGCGCCCAGCCCCCTGACATTCGCTTTCCAGCCGCCGGCAGCCGAGTGATCCTGGGCTCCTTCGCAACCTCGGAGAGCTTCCTGGGCATGAAAGCTCACGAAAACCAGGA
Source organism: Erythrolamprus reginae (assembly GCF_031021105.1). Classification (NCBI taxonomy): domain Eukaryota; kingdom Metazoa; phylum Chordata; class Lepidosauria; order Squamata; family Dipsadidae; genus Erythrolamprus; species Erythrolamprus reginae. The sequence goes on along the minus strand of NC_091950.1, from coordinate 402,262,088 downwards.
AGCTCTCTGAGGTTGCGAAGGAGCCCACGATCACTCGGCTGCAAGCGGGAGGAAGGCGAATCCCACGGGGCTGGGCTCGGTTATCCCCTCGGCTCCCCTCCTACCAGCCCCGCCGCGGAAGGCTCCATTCTGTTCCCTGAATGGAGACCGCCGGCCGCTCAATCGGGCCGGCAGGGAACAGAATGGAGCGTTCCGCGGCGGGGCTGCTATGGGGGGGGGGAGACGAGCCCAGCCCCGTGACATTCGTTTTCCTGCCGCCGGCAGCCGAGTGATCCTGGGCTCCTTCGCAACCTCAGAGAGCTTTCTGGTTTTCATGAGCTTTCATGCCCAGGAAGCTCTCCGAGGTTGCGAAGGAGCCCAGGATCACTCGGCTGCCGGCGGCAGGAAAACGAATGTCACGGGGCTGGGCTCGTCTCCCCCCACATAGCAGCCCCGCCGCGGAACGCTCCATTCTGTTCCCTGCCGGCCCCATTGAGCGGCCGGCGGTCTCCATTCAGGGAACAGAATGGAGCCTTCCGCGGCGGGGCTGGTAGGAGGGGAGCCGAGGGGATAACCGAGCCCAGCCCCGTGACATTCGTTTTCCTGCTGCCGGCAGCCGAGTGATCCTGGGCTCCTTCGCAACCTCAGAGAGCTTCCTGGTTTTCGTGAGCTTTCATGCCCAGGAAGCTCTCCGAGGTTGCGAAGGAGCCCAGGATCACTCGGCTGCCGGCGGCAGGAAAACGAATGTCACGGGGCTGGGCTCGTCTCCCCCCCCATAGCAGCCCCGCCGCGGAACGCTCCATTCTGTTCCCTGCCGGCCCCATTGAGTGGCCGGCGGTCTCCATTCAGGGAACAGAATGGAGCCTTCCACGGCGGGGCTGGTAGGAGGGGAGCCGAGGGGATAACCGAGCCCAGCCCCGTGGGATTCGCCTTCCTCCCGCTTGCAGCCGAGTGATCGTGGGCTCCTTCGCAACCTCAGAGAGCTTCCTGGTTTTCGTGAGCTTTCATGCCCAGGAAGCTCTCCGAGGTTGCGAAGGAGCCCAGGATCACTCGGCTGCCGGCGGCTGGAAAGCGAATGTCACGGGGCTGGGCTCGTCTCCCCCCCCATAGCAGCCCCGCCGCGGAACGCTCCATTCTGTTCCCTGCCGGCCCGATTGAGCGGCCGGCGGTCTCCATTCAGGGAACAGAATGGAGCCTTCCGCGGCGGGGCTGGTAGGAGGGGAGCCGAGGGGATAACCGAGCCCAGCCCCATGGGATTCGCCTTCCTCCCGCTTGCAGCCGAGTGATCGTGGGCTCCTTCGCAACCTCAGAGAGCTTCCTGGTTTTCATGAGCTTTCATGCCCAGGAAGCTCTCCGAGGTTGCGAAGGAGCCCAGGATCACTCGGCTGCCGGCGGCAGGAAAACGAATGTCACGGGGCTGGGCTCGTCTCCCCCCCCCCCATAGCAGCCCCGCCGCGGAACGCTCCATTCTGTTCCCTGCCGGCCCGATTGAGCGGCCGGCGGTCTCCATTCAGGGAACAGAATGGAGCCTTCCGCGGCGGGGCTGGTAGGAGGGGAGCCGAGGGGATAACCGAGCCCAGCCCCGTGGGATTCGCCTTCCTCCCGCTTGCAGCCGAGTGATCGTGGGCTCCTTCGCAACCTCAGAGAGCTTCCTGGTTTTCGTGAGCTTTCATGCCCAGGAAGCTCTCCGAGGTTGCGAAGGAGCCCAGGATCACTCGGCTGCCGGCGGCAGGAAAGCGAATGTCACGGGGCTGGGCGCTAGCTCTCGCCGCTTTCGAGCTGAGTCCTGAAGCGAATTCGCTTCAGGACTCATCTCGAAAGCCCGCTAGCGAGGAGCCGAAGATTGGGGGCGGCGCGGCTGTTTTAAAACGTCGCCGCCGGCAAGGGGGGCTTGCCAGCACCCCCCGGACCCCCAACCCGTGTTTGGGGGGCTGCTAGGAAGCCCCCCATGCCGGCGGCGACGTTTTAAAACAGCCGCGCCGCCCCCAATCTTCGGCTCCTCGCTAGCGCTGCGGAAGTTAAAAACACCATCTGCACATGCGCAGATGGTGTTTTTACTTCCGCAGCGCTACTTCGCGAAAACCCGCTCGTTGCGGGGGGTCCTGGAACGGAACCCTCGCAACGAGCGGGGGATCACTGTATATCAGATTTATCCATCTTTTGTTTTTCTCATCTCATGTCTTTAATTTTTCTGGCTTATCGTTTCTGACTTCTTTTCAATGCTCTGCATAACACTGTTTATCCTGAAAGTAAAATGTGTAATAGGTATTGATATTTTGATGTGGAAAATGAAAATGCACATTCTTTTGGATCAATGGCATTTAAAGAAGTTTAAAGGGAGGAAATGCTTGGGTTGAAAAACGAAAGCAAAGAGCTTTGAAAAATGTCCCTGCGTATTCAGCTGAGTCAGCATTTATTAGTAATATTAATAGTTTTATTCCTAACTCTTTTCTTTTAATTGAACAAGAATTGTTCTGAGTAGCAACATTGCGAATGAATGTTTCAAATGTTTGGATTTGTACTTGTTAACATATGTATGTATGTATGTATGTATGTATGTATGTATGTATGTATGTATGTATGCATGTGTTGTGGTTAGCTCTGGTCCAGCTCCTGCCCCAAGGACTGTGGATGTGGGGGAGGCATCCACATGTTGCAGGCCTGTTTTGCCCCCGGTGGAATCTGCTGATGAAGGCTCCTCTGACCAAGAAGACATGAGTGACAGGGAGGAGGAGAGTGGGGCAGACAGCTCAGAAGGAGATCAATTATCTAGCTGCTCCTTGGATTCAGAACAAGAGTTAATGATACAGCCACGCATGCGGAGAGCGATGCATAGGCAGCAACAACTGAGAAATTATTATCAAAGAAAATGAGGCCCCCTGTGGTTGGGTGGGGCTGTGGTAATTAGTGAGGCTGCTATAAATAGCAGCCTGTGGGTTTGGCCATTGTGGAAGATTATCTGATCATTGTGTTTCGTGACTGCTTTACTGACTTTGACCTTTTGTGTGCTGATTTTCCCCCGCTTTGAAACTAAACCAGGGCAAAGTGTGTTTCACTTTGTGAAAGAAGAAGGACTGTGAATTGCCTCACAGCTGCAAGCTAAGTATCACAGAACTGATAAGGGACTTGTACAAATTACCAATTTGTTTGGAGGCGAGTGCTCTTTGCTATACCAAAAGAGGGCTTGATTTAAGTGAATTCTCATTATAAAGAACATTGTTTTGAATTTTCAAACGTGTGTGTGTCTGAAATTTGTACCTGTGAATTTTTGGGAGGATTCTACCAGAGAGCCTGACAGAACTGTATGTATGTATGTATGTATGTATGTATGTATGTATGTATGTATGTATGTATTTATTTATTTATTTATTTATATATGTATATAACATATTTTTGCTGATAATGAAAATCAAGGGGAACTAGTATAGGTCTATTTCAAGCCAATTAGCTCTCATCAGCTAGCTATATTTTTACCGGGATTTAAACCTGGGCAGTCTGCTTATAAGGCAGTAGCATTTAACTTCTAGGCCACAGGTTCTCCTCCTGTCACAGCTTGTACCAGAAAAGAATTATATATATATATTTCTGTTGAATCACCCTGGTATACCCAAATATGGGAGGGAGCATACTGCTTCCTTTTTGCCTCTCAGCCCCTTCAGGGGCCATCCAGGCAGTTAATTTTATAGCCAACAAACTATGTTCTATATGTGTAACATAGTTTTGTTGATAAGTGAAAAGAAAGGGAGATTAGTATAGATCTATCTCAAGCTATTTAGCTCTCATCAGCTAGCCATACCCTTACCGGGATTTGAACCTGGGCAGTCTGTCTATAAGGCAGTAGCTTTTAACCTCCAGGCTACGGTTTCTCCTCCTGCCTCAGTTTGTACCAGAGAAGAATTATATACAGTTCAATATAAATAATTGAAGACAATGGATATACAGTGATACCTCGTCTTACGAACCCCTCGTCATGCGAACTTTTTGAGATACGAACCCGGGGTTTAAGATTTCTTTGCCTCGTCTTAAAAATCCTTTCTGTCTTACGAACCCGAGCCTAGGTTCGTGGGCTCTCTTACTGCACGTGCGCTCTTACTGACAGAGGGATTCCCCTGCCTTGTGATTGCCCCGATGGGATTTTCCATTTGTTTCCGCGCCGACCGGGATTCTCTCCCTCCTGACTGCCAGCCGAAGTGCCTGGTCCAGATGCCCGCCTTCCTCATCCATCTGCACGGCGGGAGGCGAAGCGCTGGTGTGAGGAGTGTCAGTCCGGCCCTCCTGCCTCCCCCCCAGCCAAACACCTAAAGCCTTGCACCACCGCCACTGCTGCAGGAGGCTTAAGCCTCCTGGTACTCCCTGCCCCTTGCCTGTGGCCAGCAGAACTGCCTGCCTAGTGCTCTTGCCTGGCGGGAAGCGAAGCGCTGGGGTGGGGAGTGTCAGTCCGGCCCTCCTGCCTTCCCCCCAGCCAAAAATTTAAAACCTTGCACCACCACCACCACCACCACAGGCATAAGTCTCCTGGTCCACCCCGCCCCTCACCCGTGACCAACAAAACTGCCTGCCTAGCGCTCTTGCCTGATGGGAGGCGAAGCGCTGGGGTGGGGAGTGTCAGTCCAGCCCTCCTGCCTCCCTCCCCAGCCAAAAACTTAAAGCCTCGCAGTTGCCACCGCTGCAGGAGGCTTAAGCCTCCCGGTCCTCCCCGCCCCTCGCCTGTGGCTGGCAGAACTGCCTGCCGAGCACTCTTGCGTCTGGCGAGGAAGAGGAGCCGGGGAGGAAAGAGGCCAGATGTTAAGATCTCTGGGCTACCTCCTGCTGTTGCTTCTTCCTTCCTTCTCTCCCCGGCTCCTCTTCCTCACCACCCACTGTCATTTTCACCCAGCGTTGGGGTGGATGCGAAGCAAAGAAGCCGTGCTGGCTCCCAACCCTTTCGGTTCTGAGGAAAAATAAGAAAGGAAGGAGGCTCCATCAAGTGGGCAAATCAGCTTGGGGGGGCAGGAGGGGCAACTCCAGACCTGGAGCCTGACTCCCCCCCCCAGCGCTGCCGGACAGGAGGACTTGGGAGTCAGGTTCTGCCGGCTGGTTATTCAGGATCCTGGCTGGCAGCTTCAAGCGGACGGTGGGCAGGAGGGGGAGGCGGGGAAGGCTCTTTGAGAAGCCACCCCAGGAAGACAGAAGGGAAGTGGTTGTATCTCCCTGCCCTGTGCACTCACACACCTCGCGAAGGTCACTCTCACTCTGACGGTGAGAGTTATCAACCAGTGGAAGAGCCTGCCAGCAGAGGTTGTGAATGCCCCATCACTTGACACATTCAAAAGAAAATTGGACTGCCATCTGGTTGGGGTGGTATAGGGTTTCCTGCTTGAGAAAGGGGTTGGACTTGATAGAAACATAGAAACATAGAAGACTGACGGCAGAAAAAGACCTCATGATCCATCTAGTCTGCCCTTATACTATTTCCTGCATTTTATCTTAGGATGGATATATGTTTATCCCAGGCATGTTTAAATTCAGTTACTGTGGATTTACCAACCACGTCTGCTGGACGTTTGTTCCAAGGATCTACTACTCTTTCAGTGAAATAATATTTTCTCACGTTGCTTCTGATCTTTCCCCCAACTAACCTCAGATTGTGCCCCCTTGTTCTTGTGTTCACTTTCCTATTAAAAATACTGATCATGGTATATGCCGATATTTTCACCAGCAGCACAGTTCAAAGGTGTCAATTCTGTATTATGGACATGTATTGTTTTGGTATTATTTCAGACAATGAAGAAATAAGTGAAGGGAAAATTCAGGGAAACTTTTAACATTCTTTTCTCACCTGTATGGTCCGGGGCCTGGGAGGGGACCATTACAATTTGGCCTCCAAAGATCCATAACACACTTGGTTTCACTCCCCACGCGCAGAACGGTAATATCATCACTTTTTTCTGGACAAGGGTAGTTTGACGCTGAGGTGTCCAAAGTCAAGTAAAAAGAATTATTGGCAAATGATTGGTAAGGAAGATCCTTAGGCTCTGGAGGATTTTTGAAAGTCTTCACAGCTAGAGGGACAAAAAGCAAATGGTTTTTTTCCCCTCCATTCCAATAAAGCTGAAGTTGTGAGTGATGGGTCATCACGCCTCATCCACCAAATCTTTATCAAATTTAAATATCATTCATCTTCCAAGAATGTGTAAAAGGTGTAAATATCCACGGGGAGCAGAAAGTAAATTTTTATATATTGAAGAGTAGAAAATAAAAATATATGTATTAGATGGATATTATTATGAATTGATGCATTCCCTTGTTGACTAGTAAGATTTATGTGTGGTATGATTGAGTAGTATTGACTATTTTTAAATAATAGTGGGTTTTAGCTTCAGTTTTTAATTATTGGATTTGTACTTGGATTTGTATTATTGTTTATTGCTGTTGTGAGCTGCCCTGAGTCTTTGGAGAGGGGCGGCATACAAATCTAATAAATTATTGTTGTTGTTGTTGTTGTTGTTATTATTAGGATTTATATTCTCTCCAAGGACTTGGGGCAGCTTACAACATATGAAAATACAATACAATTCTCAAATCCAATAATAGCTAAAACAAGCAATCTAAAACCCTAATTTAATTTAAAAACAGTCATTTCTAATCCACCAACATACATTCCATTCAACATACATTCATTCATAGGCAGGGGCTGATGACTAGTGTCCCCAGGCCTGTCGGAACAAGTGTGTCTTCAGACACTTACGGAAGGCCAAGAGGGTGTGGGCAGTATGGATCTCTGGGGGGAGCTGACTCCAGAGGGCTGGGGTCCCCACAGAGAAGGCTCTTCCACTAGGCCCCACCAAGTGACGGGACCTGGAGAAGGCCGACTCTGTGGGACCTAACTGGTCGCTGGGGCTCATGTAGCAGAAGGCGGTCCCATAAGTAATCTGATATATAAATTGTATTCATATTAACTTTGATTAAAAATAAATGAAAAAATATCATTCATCTCCCAAAACAAATGACAACAAAGTTAAGTGAACAAATAGCAAAGGATTGTTACTGTGGTTATTATTGTTACTAAAGCCATTTACAAGCAAAGAAGAAATGTTGGGGAAAAGGCTGGGATGGGCAGCAGGCAGGACGGGGTGGAACGGAAATGAAACTGCATGCCCAACTCCAGCTGATTGGCCGCAGTCACTTCCTGGATTACCGGTCTCTGCTCGGCTGTTCTTTTTTTCCCTGCTGCTGCTGCTGCGCCTGCGCTCCTTGCTTTTTTCCTCTTTCCTCCTTCCTGGGCTCAGATGAGCTTCCCTCTCTCCTGCCCGGCTCCCCTCCAGCCTCACGCGGCCACCTCCTACCTGAGGTTCAAGCAGAAGGTGTGGGTGGAAGTGGCGCTGGCAGCATTTATGCTTCTGGCAGCACCCGTTTACCTAGCTACCCACCCTGAAGCGGAGGGGCGACCCAGGAAGGAGAGCATGGGAAACACCAAGCAAATTGTCACCCCAGCGAGCGACACTGGTAAGGTTGTAAGTCGAGGACTTAACAAGCAGTTAAGTTGAACAATGATGATCGTTCAAGTCACTCCCATCTGGTCATATGGCCAGCAAGCCACTCCTACCCAGTCACATGAGCATTAAGCCACACTCACAAAATAAGCCACACCCACAGTGTGGCAGTAAAAGGTTTGTTTTTTCAGCAAAAAAATGCTTAATATTGCAAACAATCTACATCGTGGCTGCATTTTGGCTGCAAAGGGATGTTAATAATCTCAATGTCTTGCCAGTCTCTGGGAGTCCCTAACCTTGAGGGCACAACCAAGTCTTGAGAGACCTTCAGAAAGCCAAAAGATCGTGCAGACTGCAGCTGCGAGAGCAATCATGGGCTTCCCCAGGTATGCCCACGTCACACCAACACTCCGCAGTCTGCATTGGTTGCCGATCAATTTCCGGTCACAATTCAAAGTGTTGGTTATGACCTATGAAGCCCTTCATGGCATCGGACCAGAATACCTCCGGAACCGCCTTCTGCCGCACGAATCCCAGTGACTGATTAGGTCCCACAGAGTTGGCCTTCTCCGGGTCCCGTTGACTAAACAATGTCGTCTGGCGGGTCCCAGGGGAAGAGCCTTCTCTGTGGCAGCCCCAACTCTCTGGAACCAGCTCCCCCCAGAGATTAGAACTGCCCCCACCCTCCTTGCCTTCCGTAAACTCCTTAAAACCCACCTTTGCCGCCACGCATGGGGGAATTGAGATATCTCCCCCGGGCCTATATAATTTATGTATGGTATGTTTGTATGTATGTCTGATTAATAATGGGGTTTTAAAAATGTTTGTAAATTATTAGATTTGTTATGAATTGTTCTATTGCTGTTGTGAGCCACCCCGAGTCTCCGTAGAGGGGCGGCATACAAATCTAATAACTAACTAACTAACTAACTAACTAACTAACTAACTAACTAACTAACTAACTAACTAACTAACCAACCAACCAAACAAACAAACAAACAATCAAACAAACAAACAAACAAACAAACAAACAAATAAATGGAATAAAGACAGCATCACTTCAGGGGAAGGATATTCTACAATAGTGATGGTGAACCTATGGCACATGTTCCACAGATGGCACACTGAACCATCTCAGAAGGCACATGAGGCATTGCCCCGTATCAGCTCCTGTATCATGTGTGTCCTGTCCAGCTGAATTTTTCGGGGCCTGTTTTTCCTCCTTCTCACATTCTGTGTTCTTGCCTGCCTTTTGTCCAGCTTTACCAGTTAACTATTTTGATATTGGTTGTCATTTATGATTAACACCAAGCTATATTATTTTTGGGGTGCTTAATCTAAGATCTGTGCTTGATCTGTTCTGACCATAAAGATAAACCGAGAGTGTGATGGATGCAAACTAACTTAGTGTATCTGGAAAAAAGCCAGGACTTTATTACTACTATCATTATAATCCATTTTCATCCTTCTCTTTTGCAATTCACCGTCAGTGCAGAAAACCTGGACCATTACAACCTAGTAGAGGTCATTTCTGCACATATGGCATGCAATCATTCCTTGTGAACAAGTAAATTCCCTTAACATTCAGTTGAGGTCCAACCCAGCTGTTTTCCTTTCATACTCTGCAGTTGTTAAGTTCATTTGGGAACAAGTCTATGCACATTGGCAGAGTGAAAAAGTTGGGGATGGGGAGATAGGTTATGTTGTTGCAATGTCACTGGAAAGTACAATCCTGAGATGTCCAAGTTTTGTTTGGAGGCTTGTCTCGGAATTAAAAAAATAAGATAAAACTGTTAATCTTAATGATGGCCTAATACCTCTTTTAAATCACACCCTCCTCTAATCCCATTTCTGAAAATCATTGATTTGCTGGTGAATTTTAATTCACACTGTTGGAAACTGGAGATTGTAATTCCCTATCCAATCCTACCTGAAGTGATAATTCCAAACCTTTATCTAATGCAGTGCTTCTCAATTATTTTCTGTTATCACCCCCCCCCCAGGAAGAAGTAAACATTTCACACACGCACACACCAACTCTCTGCCAGGATGATTTTTTGCAATATTCAGCATATTTTTGCTGAAATAACTCAAGTGGCTTATCAGCGTGATTGGGGCGGAAAGAGGGACATCTGGTCACCTCATAGAAGGGGCCACTTGGGGTTGGTTATTCCCATTATTTTAGAAATTATTACTACTGCATTGCTAAGAACCATAACATACCTTCACTTTGAGCCACCACCAGCCAGATAACGTACGTGAGATTTTTGAAAACGCAACGTGGTTGCTGTAGGGTAAAAGTGGAAGTAGTGATCTTCCCTTCCATTTCCTCAGAGGTGAGATGAGGCGTATAGTCAACCAAATCTGGAAAAAAAGAAAGAAAACAAAGTGAGCTTTCCTCTGCATTCAGGCCCCATTGCTTCTCCGTACAGTGCAGGGGTATAGAAACATAGAAACATAGAAACATAGAAACATAGAAACATAGAAACATAGAAACATAGAAACATAGAAACATAGAAACATAGAAACATAGAAACATAGAAACATAGAAACATAGAAACATAGAAACATAGAAGTCTGACGGCAGAAAAAAACCTCATGGTCCATCTAGTCTGCCCTTATACTATTTTCTGTATTTTATCTTAGGATGGAGATATGTTTATCCCAGTCATGTTTAAATTCAGTTACTGTGGATTTATCTACCACTTCTGCTGGAAGTTTGTTCCAAGGATCTACTACTCTTTCAGTAAAATAATATTTTCTCATGTTGCTTTTGATCTTTCCCCCAACTAACTTCAGATTGTGTCCCCTTGTTCTTGTGTTCACTTTCCTATTAAAAACACTTCCCTCCTGGACTTTATTTAACCCTTTAATATATTTAAATGTTTTGATCATGTCCCCCCTTTTCCTTCTGTCCTCCAGACTATACAGATTGAGTTCATTAAGTCTTTCCTGATACGTTTTATACTTAAGACCTTCCACCATTCTTGTAGCCAGTCTTTGGACCCGTTCAATTTTGTCAATATCTTTTTGTAGGTGAGGTCTCCAGAACTGAACACAGTATTCCAAATGTGGTCTCACCAGCATTCTATATAGCGGGATCATAATCTCCCTCTTCCTGCTTGTTATACCTCTAGCTATGCAGCCAAGCATCCTACTTGCTTTCCCTACCGCCTGACTGTACTGTTCACCCATTTTGAGACTGTCAGAAATCACTACCCCTAAATCCTTTTCTTTTGAAGTATTTGCTAACACAGAACTGCCAATACAATACTCAGATTGAGGATTCCTTTTCCCCAAGTGCATTATTTTACATTTGGAAACATTAAACTGCAGTTTCCATTGCTTTGACCATTTATCTAGTAAAGCTAAATCATTTACCATATTACAGACGCCTCCAGGAATATCAAACTCAATTTTACTGAGGGCCACATCAGGGTTGTGTACAACCTCGGGGGCTGGGGTGGGTGTCGCCAGCTTGACGTCAGTCATGGGGGCATCTGTGGTGGCCCAAGCATTCTGCCAGTGAAAATGGTTCCTGAGCTCCGTTTTCAGCCATGACAGCCTCCTGCCACCCTCTGCCAGTGAAAATGGAGGTCCTAGGGCCCCAAGCTCCATTTTTGCTGGCAGAGGGCAGCAGCAGGCCATTGCGGCTGAAAATGGAGCCAAGGAGGACCATGTGCAGCATTCCTGGGCTCCGTTTTCACTGGCAGAGGCATGATGGACTATTTACTATTTCTAGGCCAGATCAAAGCACCCCATGGCCAGATCCGACCCCCGGGTCTTGAGTTCGACACCCCTGATATAGTGCTTTCTGCAATTGGGTTAATCATTGGAGATTTTTTTTAAAAACCAAAGCATTCTCCTAACATCTCTTGTTTATCAAAATGTTATTAAAATAGATAAGCAGTAAAGACAGGGAAATGTGATTAAAATCTGAGCTGTGCAGAGAAAGAACCCTTAAGTTTGGAAAGTAGAGTACAGTAGTTACGTTGAGGGCTGCTTGAAGCTCAAGTCTAAACTACTTCAAATATTTGAGAGGCCTCAGATTTTTGTATCCGACACAGCTGTTTCTCTACCGTTGAAATACGTTTTTTACCACATGAAAAAATATTTCCCACATGCTATTGTTATTGTTGCTACAATATTGATAGGTAAAATTAAAAAATATTATTTTTATTTATTAACTTCGTTTGCCACTTATCGTACTGCAAGACAAGAAGTAGAATATATTTTTTAAATATATCAGATTGCAAAGAAGAACAACCCAAATGATAAGTCTAAGAAACAGAAGTATTAGGGGTGTTTAGCCTAAGAAACAGAAGTATTAGGGGTGTTTAGCCTAAGAAACAGAAGTATTAGGGGTGTTTAGCCTAAGAAACAGAAGTATTAGGGGTGTTTAGCCTAAGAAACAGAAGTATTAGGGGTGTTTAGCCTAAGAAACAGAAGTATTAGGGGTGTTTAGCCTAAGAAACAGAAGTATTAGGGTGTTTAGCCTAAGAAACAGAAGTATTAGGGGCGACATGATATCAGTCTTCAGATATTGAAGGTTTTCACAGGGAAGAGTGGCAGGGCAAAATGAAATGGGTAGAAGCTCTTCAGAAGAAAAGCCAGCCTGAAACTAAAGAGAAATTTCCTGACAATGGGAATGATTAATCAATGGAACAGCTTGTCTCCCAGAAAAGAGGGTGAAAAGATTGGGAAAACATCTATCAGGGATGAATAGAATAGAATAAATTAAAAGAGTTGGAAGGGACCTTGGAGGTCTTCTAGTCCAACCCCCTGCTTAGGCAGGAAAACCTACATAACTTCAGACAAATGATTATCCAACATCTTCTTAAAAACTTCCAGTGTTGGAGCATTCACAACTTCTGGAGGCAAGCTGTTCCACGGATTAATTGTTCTAACCGTCAGGAAATTTCTCCTTAGTTCTAAGTTTATTTATTTATTTATTTATTTATTTATTAGATTTGTATGCCGCCCCTCTCCAAAGACTCGGGGCGGCTCACCACAATAATAAAAACAATATTCTAGCGAAAACAAATCTAATATTAAAAAGGCACATAAAACCCCTATCATATTTAAAAAGCAAACAACACATACATACCCAAACATAAATATAAAAAAGCCTGGGGGAAAGGTGTCTCAGCTCCCCCATGCCTGGCGGTATAGATGGGTCTTGAGTAATTTACGAAAGACAAGGAGGGTGGGGGCAGTTCTAATCTCTGGTGGGAGTTGATTCCAGAGGGCCGGGGCTGCCACAAAGAAGGCTCTTCCCCTGAGGCCCGCCAAATGACATTGTTTAGTCGACGGGACCCGGAGAAGGCCAACTCTGTGGGACCTTATCGGTCGCTGGGATTCATGCGGTAGCAGGTGGTTCCAGAGGTACTCTGGTCCAATGCCATGTAGGGCTTTAAAGGTCATAACCAACACTTTGAATTGTGACTGGAAACTGATCGGCAGCCAATGCAAGCCACGGAGTTGCATCTTTCCTTGATTAGTTTCCACCCATTGCTTCTTGTTCTACCCTCAGGTGCTTTGGAGAATAGTCTGACTCCCTCTTCTTTGTGGCAGCCCCTGGGATATTGGAACACTGCTATCATGTCTCCCCTAGACTTTCTTTACATTAAACTAGACACCCAGTTCCTGCAACCATTCTTCATACGTTTTACCCTCCAGTCCCCTAATCATCTTTGTCGCTCTTCTCTGCACTCTTTCTAGAGTCTCAACATCCATCGTGGTGACTAATGGACTTTGGGTAGAGCTTTGGTCTAGAACAGTGTTTCCCAACCTTGGCAACTTGAAGATATTTGGACTTCAACTCTCTGGCTCGGGAATTCTGGGAGTTGAAGTCCAAAAATCTTCAAGTTGCCAAGGTTGGGAAACGCTGGTCTAGAAGACCTATAAGGTCACCCCTTAGATTCTATGATTCCATGATTCCAGTTAACCTTGAGGTGTGATTAGGATCCATCTGTCACTCAAACCAGAGACTTAGATCAAATGAGATGAAGGTGATATCCTACTGTTATTGCCCCCACCCACCAACTTGGACAGATAGTCCTCAACTTACAACAGTTCATTCATTGAGTGACTGTTCAAAATAACAAACACCCTGAAAAAAGTGACTTATGATCGTTTTTCACTCTTACAACCACTAGTGGGTTGCTACCGGAATGGTAGGGGATGGCACACCGGTAGCAGCCACCAGATTGAGCAATTTGCGTGCAGCCACTTATCAGTGACAGTCCTATGGGTGTCACCATCTTTTTTCTTCAATTTTTTGCATTTCTGCTATTTGCGCATGCACAGAAGCGAAATCTTGCGAGGGTACACGCGGACACAAGATTTTGGTGATTGCTTTGCTTCTGCGCATGGGCGGAAGGAAAGAAATTGCCAAAATCCATAGTTCCCTCTAAGCTGAGCAGTGAGCAATCGCTCACTTAAAAATCATCATCAACTCAGAGTTTTCCAAACCTGCCCAGAAGCCGAGAGGGAAAGAGTGAGAGGGAAGGAGAGAGAGAGGAAGAGAGGAAGAGAGAGAAACAGAGAGAAAAAAGAGAGGAAGGAAAAGAGAAAGAAAAAGAATGGGAGTAAGGAAGAGAGAAAGAAAATCAAAATCTAGTTTGAAAGTAGCTCAACTATTTAAGTGGCATTTTGATATTGATAGAGTTGCCCTATTATGAGCTCACTGTTATAGACACACAGTACAGCATTTTATTTTGAAATTCTCTGAGGCAAAACAGGGTGGGTTGTTTTTATTTATTTATTTATTTATTTATTTATTTATTTATTTATTTATTTATTTATTTATTTATTTATTTATTTATTTATTTATTTATTTATTTATTTATTTATTTATTTATTTATTTATTTATTTATGTATGTATGTATGTATGTATGTATGTATGTATGTATGTATGTATTTATTTATTTATTTATTTATTTATTTATTTATTTATTTATTTATTTATTTATTTATTTATTTATTTATTTGATATTTCTGTGCCGCCCAGTCCCAAAGGGACTGCCGCTCAGACACTATACTTTTCCGCCCACCCCCCCAAAAAATTAGAGGGAACACTGCCAAAATCTCTCTTGCACACACATGCCAAACTTTTAGTCAAAATAATCAAATTTTTCTAATTATTTATCCAATTATTTCTGGTATATATCATTCATCCTTTCCAAGTGCTATCATCCAAATTTTAGATAATGTTCTTCGCTTTCATTTATATTCAAAGTGCTATAGCTATCTAAATTTCTATTTTTCCTAACTATGCCATTGTGCTTCAGTCCCTAATGTTCTTAGAAAACACATCTCTACTTTCATTTAAGAAAAAAACCCTCATTTTATCGTAACCGCTCTTAATAATAGAAAATATTATAATAGAAAATATTATAACAGAAAATATTATAACATAACATAACATAACATAACATAACATAACATGTTCTGCCTGACTGGCTCAGACAATGCGTAACAGTCCAAGGAAAATAAATCAAACACACACACACATGCTCTGTGTTGTATCTGCTCAGTTACAGCCGCAGATTAGAGCCGGGCGATAGGCGTCCCTATCCAGGGTGCTGATTGGCCGCCAGCCCCAGTTACAATGTAAGCGGGAAGTTTCTCTCTGCGGGATTGGGTGCGGCCTCAGGCAGCTTGTTATATATAAACCTGTGTGTGGATTATTTGCTTAAGTCTGTACCTGCCAGGCCTGGCATGAGTTCTGTAATAAACTTCTGAGTTAACTGTGGCCTCTATTACATTGGCGACGAGGTAGCGAGCCTATGCTGAAGATTGACAGTGGAGACAGTAAGTCAGGATGTCTGTGCATTTAACATTCCCCCCCTTTGATCCTCAAGGGGAGACGTGGGACTCCTATGTCGCCCGTTTTGATTGTTTCCTGATCTCAAATGGATACCAGGACATTTCTGGGGATAGAAAGAGGTCCTATTTTTTGGGGTTTTGTGGACCCGATATGTTTGAAACAGCTCGTGCCCTGTTTGCCCCAGTTTCCATCCATGATGTGGCTTGGGATGATTTCTTGAAAACGTTACAAGATCATTATGCCCCTGCCCCTTCGAGGTGTGCTCGTCGCTACACGTTTTATCAGCGAAATCAAGCCGAAGGGGAGTCTATTAATGACTTTCTGGCTGCTCTCCGTAGAGCGGCGTTATATTGTGAGTTTGGGGACCTTAATGACTACCTTTTGGATAGACTAGTTTTCGGAGTCAGAGACGGTCGCCTCAAGCGGCGTCTCCTGGCGATCCGGGATTTAACCTTCCAAGCTGCAGTGGCGGAGGCTCGTGCTTTCGAGTTATCTACACAATCTTTGGCTTCTATGGACAGCTCAGTTAATGCCACGCAAAAGACACCCCCTGTTCCGGATAAACCCAAGCTGGCCCCGGAGGAGGTGGGCGATTTAGGGGGCGAAGAAGAGGAAGAGGTCTGCAGATTGACTACTAATCGGGCTAGGGAAGCACCGACGGGACGTCCTCGTCCTCCTTTGTCGCCGTGCCGTGGCTGTGGGGGGGGTCATTATCGTTCAAATTGCCCGTCCCGAGATGTGGCATGTTGGCGGTGTGGTGCCAAGGGTCACATTGCCAGAGTTTGCCGGTCTCGTAGATCCCCTGCTGCCCCGTTCCGAGAGCAGCGTGAGTTTTCTGGCTTCAGTTCTCGGGGTCAAAGACGGTTTCCCCCCCCCAGAAGAGATGACTGCAACGCGGTGTACAGCTGCCCTCGTCCTGTTCCATCTTATGTCAGGAGGACCGCCGGCTCGGCTGAGAAAATTTCTGTGTTGGTTCAATTGGGGGGTTCTCGTTGTAACATGCAAGTAGACACCGGATCTGCTCATTCATTAATTTCATGGGCCACCCTCAAGCGCTGTTTCCCTGCCTGGAGGAAGAGTCGTCTGCTGCCCTGCGCTTTGAGCCTGAGGGATTACCAAGGAGCTGCAATTCCTATCATTGGAGAAGGTCGTTTTGCAGTCCGCTTCAAGACTTTCGCTGGTCGGCTGCCTCTCGTAGTGGTGGATGGACCCTTTGCCAGCCTGCTTGGACTGGACTGGTTCTCTTCTCTGGGACTCTCCGTTGAGGGGGTTAATGCTATCGTGGGGGAGTCGGGATTTGAACAGCTGGCACGGGAGTTCCCTGCCGTTTTTGACAGCAATTTGGGTCGGTATACTGGCACCCCCATTTCGTTCAATTTAGATCCTAAGGTTCCTGCAGTTCGTTTAAAGGCCCGTCGTGTCCCTATTCCCCTCCGTCCTAAGGTAGATGCAGAGTTGGACAGATTAATTGCCCAGGGGGTTTTAGAGCCGGTAGATCAGGCTGCTTGGGAGACCCCTGTGGTGATTGCTTTCAAGGGGGATGGGGGAATCAGATTGTGTGGGGATTATAAGTGCTCTGTGAATCGTGCATTGGCCCACCATTCATACCCCTTGCCAGTGGTGCAACAGCTGCTTCATACTCTGGGGGAGGGTCGGGTGTTTGCCAAACTCGATTTGTCCCAAGCGTACCAGCAGCTCCCCGTAGACCCCCTGACAGCCGAGGCTCAGGCGATCATCACCCATAGGGGGGTGTTTAAGTGCCACAGACTGCAATTCGGGGTTTCCATCGCCCCCGGCATCTTTCAAGGTTTGATGGAGCGCCTGTTATATGGACTGGAAGGAACTGTGCCGTATTTCGACGATGTTCTGGTGTCGGGGAGTTCCACAGACGAACTAATGATTCGAGTAAGGAGGGTTTTGGCTAAATTTAAGGAAGCTGGGCTTAAACTGAAAGCTAAGAAATGCGTGTTTGGGGTGCCCAGAGTCGAGTTCCTGGGTTTCACGGTGGATGGGCAGGGAATACACCCCACTCCTGAAAAGATTCGTGCCATCAGGGATGCCCCCAGGCCAAAATCCAAGGGAGAGCTCCAGGCATTCCTGGGTTTACTTAATTTTTATGCGGTCTTCATCCCGCATAAAGCATCAGTGGCTGAGCCTCTGCACAGACTTCTGGACAAACAGTCCCTTTGGCATTGGGGGAGGAGGGAGGAAGCCGCGTTTTTGGGGGTTAAAGAGCTGCTCACTTCTAATAATATCCTGGCTCAATACTCACCTGGACTGCCCCTGGTACTCACCTGCGACGCTTCTCAATACGGGGTGGGCGCAGTCTTAAGCCACAGACTGCCCAATGGCACAGAAGCTCCCCTGGCTTTCTTCTCCCGCACGCTGGCTAAAGCGGAACGTAATTACGGCCACATCGACAAGGAGGCGCTGGCTCTGATTGCTGGAGTCCGAAGATTCCACGAGTACCTGTATGGCCGTCACTTCGAGCTGGTGACTGACCACCAGCCATTATTGGGTTTATTGTCTGGGTCACGTCAAAGCCCTGTGGTTATCTCCCCCAGGATGTCACGATGGATAGTTTTCCTTGCTAATTATAGTTACACTTTATCATACAAACCTGGGCGCCATATTTCTCATGCAGATGCCCTTAGCAGATGCCCCCTGGCCGAAGTTTTAGTGGACCCCGCACCTGCATGTTCTGTCTTTGCGCTGACAGATGGGGGTCATATTTTATCTGCAGCCGAGGTAGCCTGGGAAACTGGGCGGGATTTCACTTTGTCCCAAGTGAGGCAATGGGTGTTAAGGGGGTGGCCTGTCTCAGCCCCTGCCGAGGAGTATGTGCCTTTCTTCAGGTGTCGAGCCGAGTTCTCCGTGGAAAGGGTGCAGGGTGGTAATCCCGAGTAGGCAGCGCAGCCAGGTGTTAGCTCTCTTGCATGATGGCCATCCAGGCATTGTGCGCATGAAAAGCCTGGCAAGGGATTACGTGTGGTGGCCAGGGCTGGATAAGGGGGTAGAACAAAGAGTGGCGGATTGTAGGACATGCCAAGAGCACCGGCCTTTCCCTCCCCGAGGAGAGCCATTGGCCTGGGAGCCGCCTGCGGGCCCCTGGGCTCGTATACATATTGATTTGGCCGGCCCCTTCATGGGGCAGTCTTTCTTGGTAATAGTGGACGCTCACTCTAAGTGGGTAGAGGTGGTGCACCTTAAATCCACACAGTCACAAACGATTACAGAGGCTCTGATGACAGTATTTGCCACACAGGGGTTCCCAGACCTCCTGGTTTCGGACAACGGCCCGCAATTCACATCTGTACTGTTCGAGTCATTCTTGGCATCGGTGGGCATCCGCCATGCGCTGACCTCGCCTTGGCACCCGGCCAGTAATGGGCAGGCGGAACGGGCAGTGAGGTCAGTCAAAGAGTCTTTAAAGAAGATGACTGGGGGTTCATGGCAGAAAAGGTTGGCAGATTTGTTATTAGCACAGCACACGACACCCTGTGTGGCCACTGGCAAGACCCCTGCTGAACTATTAATGGGTCGCAAACTTCGAATAGTCTTAGATAGACTTCATCCGTGGTATTCACAGTCGGTGCCCTGGCCAGAAACCCCGGCCAGAAAGGTGAGAGTAGGTGACCGGGTGTTTGCGCGCTCATATTCTGGAGAGCAGAATTGGGCTGAAGGAGAAATAAGCAGGGAGTTGGGTCCCAGGTCGTTTGAGGTCATGTTACGGGATGGCCGAGTGTGGAGGAGACATTTGGACCAAATTCGGTCAGACAAGGGAATGGCTACTAGCGAGGAAAGAGGTCAAGGCCACCCCGGAATCGTTATGGAGGAAACCCTAAACCGGGGCGGAAGTAATGGGGAAACTGACAGCTCGGCAGAAGCCTCGCCGTTTGGAAGCGAGGGAAGCAGAGAGGCGAGTCTGGAGACCGGGGAGGAACAAGTAATAGAGCCACGGAGATCGGGACGTCTTTGTAAGAGGCCGGAATATTTGAAAGATTATGTATGTGCTAACGAAAGGGATAGGAGTGTTGTATCTGCTCAGTTACAGCCGCAGATTAGAGCCGGGCGATAGGCGTCCCTATCCAGGGTGCTGATTGGCCGCCAGCCCCAGTTACAATGTAAGCGGGAAGTTTCTCTCTGCGGGATTGGGTGCGGCCTCAGGCAGCTTGTTATATATAAACCTGTGTGTGGATTATTTGCTTAAGTCTGTACCTGCCAGGCCTGGCATGAGTTCTGTAATAAACTTCTGAGTTAACTGTGGCCTCTATTACACTCTGCTAATCAGCAAACTTGTATTAAATAAACAAAAAAGGGTTACTCAAAACAGTTCGTAGTGTCTGAAAACAATGCAAGGCTTACTTCAGCCGCATACAAAAACACAGGAAAAAACAAACAAAGACAACCTGGAATGAGCAAAGACGTTTCAGGAGTCCTTTTGAATCTTTGGAGCAAACAGCAAGTCCCAGACTTTTCAACTCCCACTGGTCTGAAAAAGCTGGGTTGAAAACTCCAACGGCACGGAACAGAAACTTCAGAGCAGGAACCACAAAATAACACAGATAAACAGCCACTGTTTTCCTTGGCCTTTGTTCCCTTTTATCCCTTTAGCCCTCATTAAGGGAACCACACCCAGCCCTCAGTCTAAGAACCACACCCAGCCCAGGTGCTCCTATAATGACTTGTAATACTCCTTAAAGCGATACTTCTTTGCATAGTTCTTTGGCTACGCAGATCAATATATTGATCTGCAGAAGAACCCAGGGACGAAAGACTGTCTGAGGGACTGCATGCCAAATCCCCTGGGCTGTCTGCTGAATCCTGCGTCCCAGTGGCCTCGTCTTCCTGGCTGTCTGCCATGTCTTCCTGGCTGTCTGCCACATCTTCCTGGCTGTCAGCCAGGCTTTTGCATTCACTTTGTGCTGCTTCTCTCCCATCTGTGGGAGCAACGGCTGGCCCAGGCCCAAACACAACAATAACATAACAACATAACGTAATATAATATAATATAACATAATAAGGAGCCGGGATGGTGCAGCAACCGGGGTGGTGCATGTTTATTTTTCCGGTCACAATTCAAAGTGTTGGTTATGACCTATAAAGCCCTTCATGGCACCGGACCAGATTATCTCAGGGACCGCCTTCTGCCGCACGAATCCCAGCGGCCAGTTAGGTCCCATAGAGTGGGTCTTCTCCGGGTCCCATCAACTAAACAATGCCGCTTGGCGGGACCCAGGAGAAGAGCCTTCTCTGTGGCGGCCCTGGCCCTCTGGAACCAACTCCCCCCAGAGATTAGAATTGCCCCCACCCTCCTTGCCTTTTGTAAGCTACTTAAAACCCACCTCTGCCGCCAGGCATGGGGGAATTAAGACTTTTTTCTCCCCCTAGGCCGTTACAACTGTATACATGGTATGTTTGTATGTATGTTTGGTTTTTATATATTAAGGGGTTTTAATTTGCTTTTAGTATTGGATTTTATTGTATATTTTCATGATTGTTGTTAGCTGCCCCGAGTTTTCGGAGAGGGGCAGCATATAAATCCAATAAAACTTGAAACTTGAAACATGAAAGGACCGCTCTTTGCTTGCAGCGCTGCTGTGGCATCCTTTCACGTAAAAAGAAACATTGTTAGACAGGAAATAGTATAAGGGCAGACTAGATGGACCATGAGGTCTTTTTCTGCCATTAGACTTCTATGTTTCTATGTTTCTAATGCTTAGTCTAACCCAGTAATGGATTTCACTTATCTTTGCTCCTGGTTCAGAGATGTGTGTATGTGTATACAGAGAATCCATGATGATGTTGGGCGGGTGGGTAGAGCCAGTAGTGGGCTGCTGCATGGATGGACTGGTGCGCAGCTGCAGTTGGAAACATGGGAGATGCACGTGCAGCTGCGTGATCTCGATGGGTGCTCGCAGGAGACAGATTTTGGCGATTGTTCCTGATTTTTTCACTATCTGTGACCGGTCCACCTGCTATCTGTGACTGGTCCACCCGCTCTCTGTGACCGGCCTGCCCACTATCTATGACCAGCCCGCCCACTATCTGTGTTTGGCCTGCCCGCTATCTGTGACCAGTCCACCTGCTATCTGTGACTGGTCCACCCACTCTCTGTGACCGGCCCGCCCACTATCTATGACCAGCCCGCCCACTATCTGTGTTTGGCCCGCCCGCTATCTGTGACCAGTCCACCTGCTATCTGTGACCGGCCCGCACACTATCTGTGACCGGTCCACCTGCTATCTGTGACTGGTCCACCCGCTCTCTGTGACCGGCCCGCCCACTATCTATGACTGGCCTGCCTGCTATCTGTGATCGGCCCACCTGCTATCTTTGACCTGTCCACCTGCTATCTGTTACCAGCCCACTCACTATCTGTGACCAGCCCGCCCACTATCTGTGTTTGGCCCGCCCGCTATCTGTGACCGGCCCGCCCTCTATCTGTGACCAGTCCACCTGCTATCTGTGACCGGCCCGCACACTATCTGTGATCGGCCCATCTGCTATCTGTGTTTGGCCCACCCACTATCTGTGACCGGCCCGCCCGCTATCTGTGACCAGTCCACCTGCTATCTGTGACCGGCCCACACTCTATCTGTGACCAGTCCACCTGCTATCTGTGTTTGGCCCGCCCACTATCTGTGACCGGCCTGCCCGCTATCTGTGATCGTCCCGCCAGCTATCTTTGACCGGTCCGTCCACTATCTGTGACCCGCCCACCCTCTATCTGTGACCGGTCCACCTGCTATCTGTGACCGGTCCACCTGCTATCTGTGACTGGTCTGCCCACTATCTGTGACCAGCCCGCCTGCTATCTGTGATCGGCCTGTCCGCTATCTGTGACCGGTCCACCTGCTATCTGTGACCAGCCCGCCAGCTGTCTGTGACCAACCTGCCCTCTATCTGTGACCAGTCTGCCCACTGTCTGTGACCGGCCCGCCTGCTATCTGTGACCGGTCTGCCTGCTGTCTGTGACCAACCCACCCTCTATCTGTGACCGGTCTCCCCGCTGTCTGTGACTGGCCCGCCTGCTATCTGTGACCGGTCTGCCCGCTGTCTGTGACCAGCCCACCCTCTATCTGTGACCAGTCTGCCCGCTGTCTGTGACCGGCCCGCCTGCTATCTGTGACCGGTCCACAGAGGTTGGGGTCCACTCCAGTGCGAGGATGAAAGAGCTCACCGCATTTACCGGGACTCCTCCGGTTACTGCTTTCCTGATGAATCATGAGGAAAGCAGGAACCGGAGGAGTCCCGGCATGCGGTGAGCTCTTTCATCCTCGCACTGCAGTGGACCCTGACCTCCTACCGAGAGCAGCAGAGCACAGAAAACACTCAAACAATCCCAAGCTGGTTGCAGTTCATCATCTCATCATTAAATAATGATGTAATTAGGTCCTCCATATTTTCATTGTATTGTAAATCTTTGCATTGTTTAAACATACTGTTTGTTTATGAAAAGATAGCATATGTATACTATATACAGTATTTGGTAGAACTGAGTTAATTATATTAGTCCGGCCCTCTAAAACCATCCCAATTTCTCATGCGGCCCCATGGCAAAATTAATTGCCCACCCCTGTTAAAATGTTGTCCGCAAGTTCCTGAGTTAGCAGAAAGCTTTTTGTGACATAAAACCTGTTGCTTCTTGGCAGATCCAACTTCAGGCCCTAGGTTAGCAAATAGTTTATGTTGATTTATGGGGTAGAGCCATAGAGGCAGGTTAAAACAGGGATCGGTTGAATTTCCTGGTCTTATTTCTTTCCCTTCCCACCAGGCATCGATATTCTGCAGAGAAAGATCTGAAGCAGATCCTCCAGAAGACAGGCTCAATATTCACAGGGATCTTGACAGACTTGAACGTTGGTTGGCTCCTGTCTAACAAAATGAAATTCAATGGATGGATGGACAGCTGAGTCAACCTTGAGCCTGAAATCCAAACTGCCGAATTACAGGCAGCTGGCAGTCAACAGACGTAGCCTGCAGTACTGCATTCTAACCACTGTACCACCGGTCAAGCATAGCGGTCAAGATTATGAACACTTGGAGATGGTCTTAGAACATTGATTTGTCTAGGCAATCACCCAAAGAAAACACCAATTTGAACACCCTGTGCAATAAATGAAGGTTATACACCCTTGTTTATTATATCGCAAACCGTAACGTTAGTTGTCCCTCACAAAAATTCATCTGGAAAGAAATCTTATTTTTAAAACAGAAACTCTTTGCCCTTTTAGTTGTTTGAAGGAGCATATTATTAAAAAAAATTAAAGAGGACATCAATCTGGATAAACATATATCCATCCTAAGATAAAATACAGGAAATAGTATAAGGGCAGACTAGATGGACCATGAGGTCTTTTTCTGCCATCAATCTTCTATGTTTCTAATCATAAAAGTGTAGAATCATAAATCTAGGTATTCTAGGACATCAGTTAGATTATGATTACTAAATGTATTACAAATATTCTTCATTTATTTATTTATTTATTTATTATTAATTAATTAGATTTGTATGCCGCCCCTCTCCGTAGACTCGGGGCGGCTAACAACAGTAAAAAGACAATATGAACAAATCTAATATTAAAAGTAATGTAAAAAACCCCAAGTTTAAGAAACCAATCATACATACAGATATACCATGCATAAATTTTATAAGCCTAGGGGGAAGGGAATATCTCAATTCCCCCATGCCTGACGACAGAGGTGGGTTTTAAGGAGCTTACGAAAGGCAAGGAGGGTGGGGGCAACTCTGATATTGGGGGGGAGTTGGTTCCAGAGAGTCGGGGCCGCCACAGAGAAGGCTCTTCCCCTGGGTCCTGCCAAACAACATTGTTTAGTCGACGGGACCTGGAGAAGGCCAACTCTGTGGGACCTAACTGGTCGCTGGGATTCATGCGGCAGAAGGCGGTCCCGGAGATATTCTGGTCCAATGCCATGAAGGGCTTTATAGGTCATAACCAACACTTTGAATTGTGACCGGAAACCGATCGGCAATCAATGCAAACTGCGGAGTGTTGGTGTGACATTCATTGTTGTAATTATTAAAGAAGTGGGAACATTTTCCACTGATCAGCTTTCTAGTAGCTTTTCTACTTTGCTTTCAGGTCAAGATCTCCTGAACCAGGTTATTGCCTATGACAGTATATGCTATTTGTTAATTTAAAAGTTTCTCAAAAGTGTAAAAATGCCATTTTCTTCTTCTTTAAAAACAGAGAATGGAGGGACCTTTTCATAATTAGGTCCTGATTTTCACCTTATTGTAGGAAAGGCCTCTATACAAATCATTGCTCATTCTCTTTCCACCAAATCACTTACATCTTGATTAATATTTCCCCGGTGAACAGTGAAAAACTAAGGCTTTGTTAATAACCTGTCCATTAAAAGAACAAGTCATAATTAACAAGAGGTAGAAATTGCAGACCAAAGGCCGTGCTCGCACAATATGCTTAATTAGATTGCTGATTTAATTAATTTTTTGGATCGGTGTAATACATTGAACCATATATGTATCTACCACACTGACTGGTTTATCGCAATATTTTTTAGCAAGAAATCAAGTAATAAAGCTTAGCATGTTTTGGGAACATTTCTCTCTTTGTATATGTAGTACATTGCTCAGCAGTAGTAACTATGGGAGGGATCTTGGAGTCCTAGTGGACAACCATTTAAATATGAGCCAGCAGTATGCAGCAGCTGCCAAAAAAGCCAACACAGGTCTAGGCTGCATTAACAGAAGGATAGAATCAAGATCACGTGAAGTGTTAATACCACTTTATAAGGCCTTGGTAAGGCTACACTTGGAATACTGCATTCAGTTTTGGTGGCCATAATGCAAAAAAAGGATGTTGATATTGTAGAAAGAGTGCAGAGAAGAGCAACAAAGATGATTAGGGGACTAGAAGCTAAAACATATGAAGAACGGTTGCAGGAACTGAGCATGAAAAGAAGGACCAGGGGAGACATGATAGCAGTGTTCCAATATCTCAGGGGTTGCCACAAAGAAGAAGGAGTCAACCTATTCTCCAAAGGGTAGAACAAAAAGCAATAGGTGGAAGCTGAACAAGGAGAGAAGCAACTTAGAGCTAAGGAGAAATTCCCTGACAGTTAGAACAATTAATCAGTGGAACAGCTTGCCTCCAGAAGTTGTGAATGCCCCAACACTGTAAGTTTTTAAGAAGATGTTGGATAATCATCTGTCTGAAGTAGAGCAGGGTTTCCTGCCTAAGCAAGGGGTTGGACTAGAAGACCTCCAAGGTCCCTTCCAACTCTGTTGTTATTATTTCCTCCATCTTCTGCCAGGTTCAACCCAGTATATTGACACAGAGCCAATATCCTTTTCCTATCTATCCTAAATAATTTGCATTTTGCTAAGGAATTCCCATTGAGCCTTATCTTTTATACCAGGGATCCCCAAACTTGGCAAGTTTAAGACTTGTGGACTTCAACTCCCAGAATTCTACAGCCAGCTATGATGGCTGGAGAATCCTGGGAGTTGAAGTCCACAAGTCTTAAACTTGCCAAGTTTGAAGACCGCTGTTTTATACTTTCAATTCCAAATGAGGATTTCATTCATTTCCCATGGAACATAGAAACATAGAAGATTGATAGCAGAAAAAGACCTCATGATCCATCTATGATGACGCACTGAAACGGCAAGCAAGCAACAGTCCTCTTACCTTGTGCATGGGCGACATTAATTATTATCCCGATCAAAAGCACCCTGGAGATTGCCAGCGCGTCCATCATCTTGTCTCCTTTCGTGTCCTGCAAAAGTGTCTGTGGAAGAGTTGACTAGAGACGTGGTTTTCCCCCCCTCTTCCTCACCACCCCACTTGTGGTCCTGCCTTATTAGGCCTCGCCCACACACCTCATCCATTTTTGGAACAACTGCGTATTCTTCCTCTTCCTCAATAGAGATGATTAAGGGAGGGCTGGAAGCAAACAGGTAAGGCTAGTTTTCAAGAGGGAGAGGTAAACTGAATGTGAGCAGGCAAGCGAATCAACTTCAACAAAGAAGTCAAGAGGGAGGGGAGTTTTGAAGCCTCTCACCAGGACTGGCATTCTCTGGGTGCCACTGAGAGGTGATTTATTTCAGGGAAAGAATGAAGTCATGTGCTCTTTGTCTTGGAGACCTTGAATTGAAAGGGTTGGGATTTACTCTGGAAATGGATGTGTTTCTCAAGATGCAGCATGTTCCACAGGTTGGCCTGATATTAAGTACTGTATTTTTCAGAGTATAAGACGCAACTTTTTCCTCCCTAAAAGAGGCTGATAATTTGAGTGCGACTTGTACTCTGAATGTAGATTTTTTCCCCCAACCAGCCCTAACTAGCTGCTAATGATCTTCCCAGCTCTTACCTTGCAGACTCTTTCATTGTTTCTCTCTGCGAAGAATGTTTTCCAAGCCCTAAGTCTTTGCAGGGTTTTTTTCATTGTTCTAACTTCTTCTTCTTCTTCTTCTTCTTCTTCTTCTTCTTCTTCTTCTTCTTCTTCTTCTTCTTCTTCTTCTTCTTCTTCTTCTTCTTCTCCTTCTCCTTCTCCTTCTCCTTCTCCTTCTCCTTCTTCTTCTTCTTCACACCAAGACAACTAGACACAAGAACAGTTTTTCCCCGAACGCCATCACTCTACTAAACAAATAATTCCCTCAACACTGTCAGACTTTCTACTAAATCTGCACTTCTATTCTACTAGTTTTTCTCATCATTCCTATCACCCATTTCCTCCCATGTTGATTGTATGACTGTAACTTGTTGCTTATATCCTAAGATTTTTATTGCTTCTTCATTGCTTATTTGACCCCTATGACAATGTCGTACCACACGATTCTTGACAAATGTATATTTTATTTTATGTACGCTGAGAGCATATGCACCAAGACAAATTCCTTGTGTGTCCAATCACACTTGGCCAATAAAATTCTATTCTATTCTATTCTATTCTATTCTATTCTATTCTTCTCCTTCTCCTTCTCCTTCT
Organism: Erythrolamprus reginae; assembly: GCF_031021105.1. Taxonomy (NCBI): domain Eukaryota; kingdom Metazoa; phylum Chordata; class Lepidosauria; order Squamata; family Dipsadidae; genus Erythrolamprus; species Erythrolamprus reginae. The sequence goes on along the minus strand of NC_091950.1, from coordinate 402,234,826 downwards.
CCTTCTCCTTCTCCTTCTCCTTGTCATCGTCATCATCATCATCATCATCATCATCATCATCATTATTATTATTATTTAGATTTATATGCCGCCCTTCTCCAGAAACTCAGGGCGGCTCACAGAATAAATATAGAAACAAAGCGTACAAAACAAATCTAATACATTTTAAAAACTACAGCTAAAACTCCTATATATTACTCAATCAGGCAATCCAATCACACTTGCTCTGAATCAGTTTCTTACCAGTCCTAACCAGGTGCTAACAATGTTCCTAGCTTTTACAGGCTCGCAAGCTCTTTCAAAGAACATTTTCAAAACCCTGTCTTTCATTCAACAGTCGTACTAAAACATTCGTTGGTCAGGGGGAAGATCTAGTAACCCCAGGCCTGGCGACAAAGATGAGTTTTAAGGCTCTTTCGGAAGGGGAGGAGGGTGGAGGTAGTGCGAATCTCTGGGAGAGAGCTGGTTCCAGAGGGCCGGCCCCCCACAAAGAAGGCTGTTTTAGGAACCATGCTTTAGGAAGGAAAGCAAACAGGGAAAGAAAATTAGTCACACAGTGTTTTGGAGATATTCCAGTCCCTATTGTTTTGAAGGACGTATCTATGGAGATTCTCAATCATCCGGGTTATCGTTGTCGCATATGGTTGTGATGGAAAGTCCCATTGCCTTTTGAAAAACATCTTTATTTTGAAGGACCTTTAGAGCAAATATCTTTGGTGGGTTCCAATTCACAAAGGAGTCGGCTTTCTTTTGATTGTCCCCAGGCCCTCTCTGCTTGCTCACCTCTCTTGGACTTCATTCAAATCACGGTTCAGAATAGAATAATAGATAATAGAATTATTTAATTAATTAATTAAAAACACAAGAATAAGAGAGATGAGAAGAAAAATATTACATAAATGGTATTATCCACCAGTACAATTAGCACGTTTTCAAACAACGAAGAAAGGAAATTGTTGGCATGGGTGCAAGGAAAAAGGAGTATTTATGCATATGTTTTGGGAATGTAATAAAGTTCAAAATTTTTGGAAACAAATACAAATGGAAGTGAATAAAATTACGAATGGTAATTGGAAAATAACCAAGGAAGCAGCATTATTGATAAAAAACAGTGAGGTAAAAGAATATGAAGAAATCAAAATTGCAGCGATAGAAAGTGCCCAGGCAACAATAGTGCTTGGGTGGAAAGATGACAATAAATGGACGATAAAAAATTGGTGCAGATACATGGTGGACCACATTCACTATGAAATTATGGAAATTAGACTACATAATTACAATGAAGAGAAATTAGCAGCAACAATGAGGCGGTGGGAGAAGGTCAAAAATTATATATTAACAACATCAGTAAGCGATGCAAATGTAAGAAATAAAATTCAATCACTTTATAAAGAATGAACAATGCAACCCAGAGATGAAGCAAATGAAGGATACAAAATTGAATCTTCCCTGGTGAAGGGAATTTTTCTTTTTCTGTTTGGTGATGGCACATTTATGCTTATGTTTTGTCTTTTGTAAAATTCTAAAAAAATCAATAAAATTATATTTTTTAAAAAAGATAATAGAATTCTTTATTGGCCAAGTGTGATTAGACACACAAAGAACTTGTCTTGGTGCATATGCTCTCAGTGTACATAAAAGAAAAAGATAAAAGAAAGAGGAGAGACAGGTAAGGTTAAAAACTCAAGCATTCTGCATCGTACGTTAGCCGCTCAGATGCATCAGGAGGGTAATAGCTTTCTTTCTCCTTTTTTCATAATGCTAGTTTATAAAGCATATTGTTTCTGATTTTTGAAGTCGAAATCACCCAAGGCAGTGATGGCAAAACTATGGCAAGCATGCAGTGATGGGCTCCTACGGGTACGGTCAGGTACGCAGTTCCGGTAGCAAAATTTTGGTCAATTTTTTCCCCCTTCTGGGCTCTGGGCATGTTTTTCCTATCGCAGTAAATGAGGTTGAATGTGTATAATTTTAGAAGAGCTGTGTGTGTGTGTGTGTGTACATACACATATAGCATACATAGTAGATAATATATATTTTTGTGTGCCTGTGTGTAATATGTATGTACACATATAGGATATATACATAGAATTAAATAGTATATTTTGGATGTTCAGTAATAGCAAATAGAGAGGGAAATTGTATCTCTTTGAGGCGAGGAGAGGCCAGGCACGCTAACCCAAACCCCTGATGTGAGTGACGTCAAGTTGGCCACCTTTAAGCCAGTCACATGACCTTTAAGCCACCCCCAGTCACATGATCGTCAAGACACTCCCACCTGGTCACATGGCAGGCAAGCCACACCCACAAAATAAGCCACGCCCAGTTTGGTAGTAAACATTTTTGTAGACCTTCACTGCACGCATGCCACCTGTGGCACGCAGAACTATATCTGAGATGTTGCCTTATGTCAGCTCCTGTGTACATGGACCCACCTTTGTCGTCAGGCATGGGGAAACTGAGACATCTCCCCCGGGCATATACAATTTATGAAATGGTATGTTTGTATGTATGTGTGTTTAGAAAATGGGGTCTTTTAAATATTTTTAAATAGTAATTTAGATTTGTTGTAAATTGTTTTCACTTTGTTGTAAGCCGCCCCGAGTCTGCGGAGAGGGGCGGCATACAAATCTAAATAATAAATAAATAAATAAATAAATGTGCTGGCCAGCTGATTCTGGGCCTTTTTTTTGCAGTTTTTGTCGCCCCCAGGGTTCAGGAAAGCCTCCTGAAGCTTGGGGACAGCGAAAAATGGCTCAATGGTCCAACCGGAAGTTTGTTTCTGAAATTCTGGTTGGGCCAATTGGCCTTTTGTCACTCTTCTCAGGCTTCAGGAGGCTTTCCCGAACCCTGGGGAGAGTGAAAAACAACCCAACGGGCCTATCGGAAGGCCAGAGGCTTCAATGAGGACTGTGTGCATGCGCAGGGGGCAGCACAGGGTTATGCGCATGCATGGGGGCGGGCATTGCATTGTCGGTGTGGCCACATGCACATACATTAGCTCACACACCGATAGGGAAGGTAAGGGAAACCCACCCCTAGATCTAAATTGACGGTTTCCACCATATCATAGTTTAAATATGCATTTATATACTGTATTTTTCAGCGTATGAGATATGAGATGCATCTTTTTCCTCGCTAAAAGAGGCTGAAAATTAAGGTGTGTCTTAGAGTCTGAATGCAGCTTTTTTCAAAGCTTTTCCCCCACAGCCCTAACTAGGTGATAACGATCGTCCCAGCTCTTATCTTGCAGGTTCTTTCATTGTTACTCTTTGCGAATAATGTTTTCCAAGCCCTAAGTGTTTGCAGGGTTTTTTTCATTGCTCTAACTTGCTCCAAATGTTTCCTTCCAGCCCTAACCAGGAGCTAACAATGTTCCCAGCTCTTACTGGCTTGCAAGCTCTTTCATTGTTACTCTCTTATAAGGTTATAAGGTTTTTTTAAGCCCTGACCAGGGGATAGAAACATAGAAGACTGACGGCAGAAAAAGACCTCATGATCCATCTAGTCTGCCCTTATACTATTTCCTGTATTTTTATCTTAGGATGGATATATGTTTATCCCAGGCATGTTTAAATTCAGTTACTGTGGATTTACCAACCACGTCTGCTGGAAGTTTCTTCCAAGGATCTACTACTCTTTCAGTAAAATAATATTTTCGCATGTTGCTTTTGATCTTTCCCCCAACTAACTTCAGATTGCGTCCCCTTGTTCTCGTGTTCACTTTCCTATTAAAAACACTTCCCTCCTGGACCTTATTTAACCCTTTAACATATTTAAATGTTCTGTCCTCCAGACTATACAGATTGAGTTCATTAAGTCTTTCCTGATACGTTTTATGCTTAAGACCTTCCACCATTCTTATAGCCCGTCTTTGGACCCGTTCAGTTTTGCCAATATCTTTTTGTAGGTGAGGTCAGATAAAATAATGTGCTGAAACTGACCAGACTAAGGATGCTATCTGGTAAGCAGATTCTTTTCCCTATTTTCCTCTCCAAAACCTAAGGTTATACTCCTGTGCATCTTATACTCCGAAAAAATACGGTACATGCTATGTAACCAAGTGCTTTCTGTAAGGGATCCTTGGTCCAGGGGCGGGTTCCTCCTGGTTCGGACCAGCTTGCCCAAACTGGTAGCGACCCACCGGTGATGTCACAATGACATCACCGAACCGGATCAGTCAGTGCTGGTCCACGGCTGCTGCTATGTTTGTTTGTTTGTTTTAAAAAAAAATCAATTTCCCCCCCAATTTTTTTCCTTCTGCGCATGTGCAGAAACCAAGTTTCCAGTGCTGTGCATGTAGTCACCATCTTGTTTTCGGCATTTTCAATTTTTTAAAAAAATGGGGGGGGGGGGGGTTTGTACTGCGCATGGAAATGAACCGGCACCAAGGTAAATTGGAACCCATCCCTGCCTTGGTCCTCCCTGAACTTGGTTATTTTCTTGCTCAAAAAGCACCAAGGGACCCAGAGTTCAATCCTGAGCCACAAATATTCTCTTCTATTGGCAAGTGTTTTCTATTATCAGGCTTTATTTCATCTCTATTATCCTTCAATGGGTAAATAAGAACTGTCTTGGTAAGGAGGAGAACAAATGGGGTATTATCTATCAAGCCACACCTAGCCACACACTATTTTCACCTGGTTTAAAACCGTACTTAAAAAGAATACATATAAATACCTAGAAAATGAGTGCCTGCCAATACTCATGCATGGACAAGCACCAATAATAAGGAGAAGTTTCGGAGAAGGTTTATTTATTTATTTTTTATTTATTTATTTTGTCCAATACACAATGAGGGTTTTAGTGGGTATACAGTGATCCCTCGAGTTTCGCGATCTCGATCTTCGCGAAACGCTATATCGCGATTTTTAAAAAAATATTAATTAAAAAAAACCCACTTCCGCGTTTGGCTTCAGTACTCAGCTGGGATCCGGCGCGGCTGTTTTAAAAGGTCGCAGCCGGCCTGGGGGGCTTCCCAGCACCCCCCCGAACCCCCAACCTGGGTCTTCCCGGCCGCCCACGCAAAGGGGAAACCCCGGCTCCTCGCTGATGCCCGCCGCTCGCCCCGCCCGCCAGCAAGAGGGGGAAAACCCAGGGAAGGTTCCTTTGGCCGCCCAGCAGCTGATCTGCTCGGTAGCGCAGCAGCAGCGAGGAGCCGAATCGGGGTTTCCCCTTTGCGTGGGCGGCGGGGAACGCAAACTCCACCATCTACGCATGCGCGGCCATATTAAAAAGGGCGCGCATGCGCAGATGGTGTTTTTACTTCCACAACCCTACATCGCGAAAAATTGATTATCATGAGGGGTCTTGGAACGGAACCCTCGCAATAATAGAGGGATCACTGTATAGCTATATACACATAGTAAAATACATGATGAAGGTTATATATATATATATATATTTAAATTTTTAAAAAATTATTTACAAATATACAAAACATAAAAAACAATCATAACAGTTGGTAATAGGATCTTTAACAAAACAGTACATATATATATTATAGCATTCAGTAAGCATATAGGCTTATGAAAAAGTAAGAGAAAGAAAATATGAAAGGAAAAAATAAAGATAGAGAGAAAAAGAGGGGAAGAGAAAAAAAGAGGTGAAGAAAGAAAAGAGAAGAAGAGGGTGGGTGAGTGTACAGTGAAGTTGTGTTGAGAATGTGAACTAATTTTAACTTTATTAGCTCATTACCTTAGATCAAGATTAGTCGTATAGATAGAGAGAAGCCAGCGTTGAATTTATCACAGTATAGAGATTTGGAACTAAAAGTGAAATTTTATCTTTATACATCCAATATCTCTTGTAGCATTTGAAGTAAAAAGGAAAAGTTTTATACTAGATTTGTGTCTAATCTAATATATATAGGTCGATCCATTGTTTAAGCAAATTATTCTCTCTTTTTTTTAACCACCTATAAAAGGGGTCCCAACATTTGTTGAATGAAGATTCGGTTTCATTTCTAACTGCCATGGTTAGCCTAGTCCTCTCTGCACAGTATTTAATTTTCCTTACTATAGCATCTTCTGGGGGTATATCTTCATTTTTCCACCACTGCGCAAAGGTTAGTCTAGCTGCAGTGGTTAGATGAATAATTAAATGTATTTGGGTTTTAGGAAGGTTCTGTCTAAGAATACCCAGGAGGAAGCATTCTGGAGTTTTTTCTATTTTTAAATTTAGTATTTCCTCTATCCAGAGTCCGATTATGTTCCAATAAGTCTGTGATTTTTGACATTGCCACCAGAGGTGGAAGTAAGTACCTAGTACTTGATGGCATTTCCAGCAGTGGGGTGATGATGAAGGTTATAGAGGAGATACTCATAGTAAAATATATCTAAGAAATAATAGAAAAGAAGGTATAGTAATAGAACATATCAATGAAAGAATAGAAGAAGAGATATAGGAATAGAAGAAAGGAATAGGAGATATAGGATAGCAATAGGACAGGGGCCGGAAGGGACTCTAGTGCACTTGTACTCGCCCCTTACTGACCTATTAGGAATCTGGATAGGTCAACCGTAGATAATCTAAGGGTAAAGTGTTGGGGGTTTGGGGATGACACTATGGAGTCCGGTAATGAGTTCCACGCTTCGACAACTCGGTTACTGAAGTCATATTTTTTACAGTCAAGTTTGGAGTGGTTAATATTAAGTTTGTTCTGTTCTGACCCAGCTTCCTGATAACAAACCCCAACACAACGCAGCATCCTTACAAACCTTGTTTAATAATAACAGCTGCTAAATGGCTTGTTTAGCAGTCGTTCTAAAGTCAAATAAATTATAAAGCAGCCTTTTCAGAGCAAAGGATGTTAATTAAGCTCCTTAACAGCTGGCTATAGTTTTAAAAAAAATAACTTAATTCAGATGAAGAGGAAATTGCTGAAATTGGAAAAGGAAAAAAATAGAATAGGGATGGTGTACTGAGCTACAGTGTTCGGTCCAAAATCACTTAGCTGACTTTCTTTTTAATAATAATAATAATAATAATAATAATAATAATAATAATAATAATAATAATAATAATTGATTGATTTATTGAAAGGGGGACGGGGAACAGGGAGTACAAAAAATAAGAAGGATGGGAAAAGGAGAAGTACACATATCCAATTAGCATCTGTAGTATATATAACTTAGTGTATATCAGTTCATAATATTAGACTAATCCTATTCATATTACATTTGAGATTTAGAGTTGGAACGAGAAAAGACATATGTTCAGATAAAATCAATAACTTATATTACTTAATGTTTGTCGATTCAAAGTAGTGGACTATAAATAGCCGTATTACATTCAAGAGAGTTTAAATTGTATATTTTTTTAACTAATGCATATAATGATTTAAAGCTGAGATTAGTAAAGTATTATAGTTATTAGTAGATATGTGAAGAGGTGAGACTTGGGTGGGGGAAAGGATGGGTAGAGGACGGGAAGGGTAGTACCTGCAAAATAGCAGGCGTTGGTGTTTAGCGACTTGTTGTTTGTGGTGTGTGGTGAATGTAGGAGATAAAGATAGATTGAAGTTGATTTGTTAGTATTTATGCACGTGTATCAGTAGGATTAAACCCAGACAGTGTATGGAAATCATGCTTAGTGAAAACCAAGAAGTCATTAAACTAGACTAGCATCTCTGAATCTTGACAATTTTAAGATATCTGGACCAACTCCCAGAATTCCTTAACTAGCATGCTAGGAATTCTGGGAGTTGAAGTCCACACAATTTAGATTAAGAAACACTGCCCTTGAAGACTTGCCCTAAGCCATAACTTTCTGTTTGAGTCTGGGAAACAAGGTCCATGCCACTTAAAGTTGTGAAGATTGAGAAATGGCAATCTAAGCCGCCCTATTGCCAGCAGTTGCAGAAGGCCTGTGAGGGTCAGTTGGCAGTCTGAGTACACAGGTACTCTGGGAGAGAAACCAACCTGCTGGAGGATGAGGGCAGGTAGTGGGAGAAATACAACTGTAGAAAAAACAATTGCTGCCAACCTGCCTTCCATTGAGGACCTGTATACTGCACGAGTCAAAAAGAGGGCGGGGAAAATATTTACTCTCTGATAGGAGCCTCCTGAAAATTCAAGGGTACAAATTTCAGACAATGAAAATTCAAAACAATGTTCTTTATCACAAAATTCAAAATAAACTAAGCACTCTTTTTGTATGGCAAAGAGCACTCTTCCCAAAACAACCGGGTAGTCTGTACAATTTCCCTTAAGCAGTCATTAAGTACTTAGCTAGCATCTGTGAAGAAACTTCACACCCCTTCTTCTTCCAACAAAGTGACACACACACACACACACACACACACACACACACACACACACGTTGCTCTGCTTTGTTTTCCAAGGTGTGAAAAAGCAACAAAGTCCAGAAAACACAGGATTCTTGATGAACTCCAATCAGATATTCTTCCACAACGGCCAAACCCACATGCTGCTATTTATAGCAGCAGCCCTGATTACTGGAGCCCCACCCAAACAGAGGTGGCCTCACTTATTTCCTGTAATATGTTCTTACTTGGTCTCTTCTACACATAATTCTGCGCTTGCGTGGGTCCAAAACGTCATCATCTGAATCAAGGGAAGATAAGGGAGATTGACTGCCTGGGCTGTGTGCCAAGCCCCCCTCTGCCGAGTCACTCTCACCTTCTTCTTCGTCCGAGGAAACTAAACTCTGAACTGATTCTGTCGGCAATAACACAGGCCTGTGACATGTTGAATTTCCCCCTGCATCCACCTCCCCATTCCCTGGGGCAGGAGCTGGGGCAGAGCCAACCACAACAGAAACTATGTACAACATCCAGCAGAGAGCCAAGCTGACAACTAGCCCTTTTATAGGGAGCTGTCAGATGCCTCAACCAATCAGCGGCTTGCATTATCCCGCTTAAATGGAGGACTTAGTTGTGACCAGGCAGTCTCAATACCTAGCTGCTCTTAGAGTCAATGTTATATTAAGATACAGATAGTCCTTGTTGTTGTGGTCTGCCAGCAGTCCCTGCAGCTGGTAGTGGATCCCTCCCAAGAAGAGGCTAATGTGATGATGGGCCAGCAGCCTCTGTAGCTGGCACTCGAGTCGGACAGTGATGAGACTGGCAAGGGCTTAGTGCCAGAGATAGAGGTTCAGCCAGGGCCTTTGGAACCTCCGGCACCTTACATCATTGATGAGAAAGAAGAGGCTCCTCCTCTTCTTAATGCAAGGGCACACAGAGATGCCAAAAGGATGGAATGGTTTCCTCAAGAGGAGGTCTCCTCAGGAGTAAGGCTTGGGGCTAATTGGCCATTCCACTAGCCTACTTAAGGAATGACAACGACAGCAAAAATTCTGCAGGAAACAACATTTGTTCATTCAGGTGCCTTCATGGTCTGAAAACGTCTGCTCAGCTTATCTGTTTTGGCTTTTTTCCTTTGGACTGCTTCTTGGCATTTTGCCCATCCTTGTATGCTTCTTGAGATATCCAGGTCTAATTGATTAAACTTAATTTATTACTTTATGGACATATGCTAGCTGTTAATGCCATTTAATTAACAGCTGGTTTTCCCAGAAAAAGTGCTTTAATTTGTGTTTGCGTGTGTCAATTACTAAGCAAGTTTATAATCATTAATTGAGTAAACGTTGGATTGAACAAACTGTCTATGTTCTTTTTGGTCCGTAGCTGGGACAGAACACTTAGGAACACAACTAGGGCCTGAATTTCCATTGCTAACCAAGACAATTGCTAAGCAAGCCAGGCCCAATTTTATGATGTTTTCGAGAACTTTCCTCCTTCTAGAGTCTGCTATGATATGATTAAAAGAAAATAAATTTCAAATTCTTCATGCTTCTTTGGGAAGGTTAATGAAAATTGAGCCACAGGTTTCTCACGAGTGGATGCCCACCCATAGATTACCTACAGTTGACCTATCCAGATTCCTAAGAGGTCAGTAAGGGGCGAGTACAAGTGCACTAGAGTGCCTTTCGTCCCCTGTCCTATTGCTCTCCTATATCTCCTATGCCTTTCTTCTATTCCTATATCTCTTCTTCTATTCTTTCATTGATATGTTCTATTACTATATCTTCTTTTTTATTCTTTCATAGAAATATTTTACTATGAGTGTCTCCTCTATAACCTTCATCATGTATTTTACTATGTGTATATTTATATATATCCACTAAAACCCTCATTGTGTATTGGACAAAATAAATAAATAAATAAAATAAATAAATAAAGGCGATTCCCCACCTCATACATAGAAACATAGAAACATAGAAGATTGACGGCAGAAAAAGACCTCATGGTCCATCTAGTCTGCCCTTATACTATTTCCTGTATTTTATCTTACAATGGATATATGTTTATCCCAGGCGTGTTTAAATTCAGTTACTGTGGATTTACCAACCACGTCTGCTGGAAGTTTGTTCCAAGCATCTACTACTCTTTCAGTGAAATAATATTTTCTCACGTTGCTTTTGATCTTTCCCCCAACTAGCTTCAGACAAAATACAAAATACAAAATACTAGCTTCACACACAAATACATATATAAAATTCGCCAGTGAGGCAGGAAGAGAGAAGCACTCTTCTAGATTCAGATCAGTACTGGGTTCCTACCAGAACGGTAAAGGACACTGCACCTATAGTAAACGTTGAGCTGTGCACGCAGCTTTGGGTCTCTAGCGTGTGTGTATGTGCGTCCCAGCATGTTTTTGCTTTTGTGCATGCGCAGAAAGCAAACTCTCGTGAGGGGACGTGCATGGTATCCTTCTGCGCCGGCTGGAGGGGTTGGGAGTGGGAGGCACTGTCCTTCAGTGGTTCGCCTCCTACCTCTCCGGTCAATCACAGTCGGTGTTGGTGGGGGGTCAGAGGTCGACCTCTAGGCTTCTCCCTTGTGGGGTGCCTCAGGGGTCGGTCCTCTCCCCCCTGCTATTTAATATCTACATGAAACCACTGGGCGAGATCATCCAGTGGCATGGGGTGAGGTATCATCAGTACGCAGATGATACCCAGTTGTACATCTCCACCCTATGTCCAGTCAACGAAGCAGTGGAAGTGATGTGCCAGTGCCTGGAGGCTGTTGGGGTCTGGATGGGTGTCAACAGACTCAAACTCAACCATGACAAGACGGAGTGGCTGTGGGTTTTGCCTCCCAAGGACAATTCCATCTGTCCATCCATCACCATGGGGGGGGGGGAAATTATTGACCCCCTTGGAGAGGGTTCATAGCTTGGGCGTCCTCCTTGAGGAGGGAAGTGTTTTTAATAGGAAAGTGAACACAAGAACAAGGGGACACAATCTGAAGTTAGTTGGGGGAAAGATCAAAAGCAACATGAGAAAATATTATTTTACTGAAAGAGTAGTAGATCCTTGGAACAAACTTCCAGCAGATGTGGTAGATAAATCCACAGTAACTGAATTTAAACATGCCTGGGATAAACATATATCCATCCTAAGATAAAATACAGAAAATAGTATAAGGGCAGACTAGATGGACCATGAGGTCTTTTTCTGCCGTCAGACGTCTATGTTTCTATGTTTCTATTGATCCACAGCTGACATTAGAAGCATAGTTCCCTCTATGCTGAGCAGTGAGCAATCGCTCACTTAAAAATCATCATCAACTCAGAGTTTTCCAAACCTGCCCAGAAGCCGAGAGGGAAAGAGTGAGAGGGAAGGAGAGAGAGAGGAAGAGAGGAAGAGAGAGAAACAGATAGAAAAAAGAGAGGAAGGAAAAGAGAAAGAAAAAGAATGGGAGTAAGGAAGAGAGAAAGAAAATCAAAATCTAGTTTGAAACTAGCTCAACTATTTAAGTGGCATTTTGATATTGATAGAGTTGCCCTATTATGAGCTCACTGTTATAGACACACCGTACAGTATTTTATTTTGAAATTCTCTGAGGCAAAACAGGGTGGGGTTTTTATTTATTTGTTTGTTTGTTTGTTTGTTTGTTTGTTTGTTTGTTTACTTCCTTCCTTCCTTCCTTCCTTCCTTATTTATTTATTTATTACTTCTGTGCCGCCCAGTCCCAAAGGGACTGCCGCTCAGACACTATACTTTTCCGCCCCCCCCCAAAAAAAATAATTAGAGGGAACACTGATTAGAAGATCATCTTTCAGCTGTGGTGAGGAGGGCGTTTGCACAGGTTCGCCTGGTGCAAAAGTTGCGACCCTATTTGGACAGGGAGTCATTGCTCCCAATCGCTCATGCCCTCATCACCTCGAGGTTCGACTACTGTAATGCTCTCTAAATGGGGCTACCTCTAAAGAGTGTCCGGAAACTTCAAATTGTGCAGAATGCAGCCGTGAGAGCTGTCATAGGGCTACCTAGATTTGCTCACCTCTCTCCAACACTCCGCGGCCTGCATTGGCTGCCAATTAGTTTCCAGTCACAATTCAAAGTGTTGGTAATGACCTATAA